>NW_026682758.1:0-107708 GCF_029962835.1 Magnolia sinica
GATTGATCATGACGGTTGAATCTTCCGGCATTGTTCTGTTGTATTTTTGTATGTGGACCATTTATTTATTTACTGTCTGCCTACTGGCAACCACTAAAGGTTATAGGATTTCCCCATATTTGGCATATGGCCAACCGATATGGGATTTCCCCGCATGGGAGATACTGAGTATATGGGCTATCAATACCACAAAAGGTTTGATTTCCCCATATTTGGCATATGGACCAACAATATGGGATTTTCCCGTATGGGAGATACTCAGTTTATGGGCTATCAATACCACTAAAAGTTATAGGATTTCCCCATATTTGGCATATGGACCACCAATATGGGATTTCCCCATATGGAAGATAATCAGTATATGGGCTATCAATCACGAGCTGCCCCATGGATTTGAATCATGGGTCCATTGGTCACTTGTACAAACAGAACCTAAGCATGCCATAGATTTTCTCAAGCTGAGCATTGTTTAATGCCTCTTTTATGTTGCACGGATTGTTATCCCATTTTATACAAGAATTTGACTTAGAATGAGTGGAACGATTTGATCACGATCCATGAGTATGGATGAATTTATGCAAGAGAGTATAAATCATTGGCATTCATAGATCCAATTGGTAGAATTTGAATGTTTCTTTGATTTGCAAGTTTACTCGTGATGGGATTCTGGTGGAAGTTCCATTCTGGAAGGATGTTAGCAAACTGATTGATGATTATAGTGGAGATTCTCGAAAGAATAAATGAACTCAAATAGGATGAATAGATATGACATGACAGGTCAGACAGCAGTTTGCGCTCATCCCTTATAAATTTTAAGGCAATTCTAATTCTACTGGTTTTAAAGAACTTGAGTTCATAGGATTCATGGCCAACCATTTCTCTGGACATCTCTTTGAAAACAGAAATGAATGTGTAACTTTTCTTTCCTACCGAGGCCATTTTAAACCTCCACACCTCTTAAATGGGGATGGCCACAGGCAGCAAACCAGGTGGTCCACCTTGTTCCCAGGCCTGGCCTGCCATGTCCCATGTTCGGCCTTGCTTTTAGGCTTGTGCGTCCACCCAGGGCTGAATTTGGGCCCCATATAAAGAGCTTGCCCAGATTCTATATCTTTCGTTCAAGCCTGGGCCAAGCTAAGAGGTGCAAGGCTGTTTATATGACTGTGACCTCTCCACATGCTGACCCATGCATAGTAAATATTTTGAATTGGCTTTTCATGTAAATATTCAAGGCCTGTTTCAAGATAGCTGTGGTAAATGTGTCTACTGGCAAGGAGCCTCATAAGCCACATTGGTCAAATGTCCTCCATGCAGTAGTCAGGCACTTGCCAAAACCATTGATCAGTTGATCATGGAATGTTGGCATGTTTATTGCAGATTGTTGAGTTGCTTGCTCCTTTAATGTGGATTGTTACTTTGCCATTGCTCACCTTTTGCACCATCAGTCCATCTGTTGACAGGCAGCTGTTTGGATTATTGGGATTATCTCAACTGTCATGATTTTTTGGGACACGGATTGGGTACTACCCCAGCCATTCCTTCTCTAGGAATGGACAGGGCTTTGAGGCCACCGTGATGTATGGGTTTTATCCACACCGTCCATCCATTTTGCCATATCATTTTAGGGTACAAGCCCAAAAATGGGCGGTTCCAAGGCTCAAGTGGATCACACAGTGGGGATTAAACACCTACTATTGAAAACTTTTTGGGGGCCACAAAAGTTTTGGATTAAGTTGATATTTATGTTTTCCCTTCGTCCAGGTCTATGTGACCTTATGAACAGGTTAGATGGCAATTAACCATCACGGTGGGCCCTGGGAAGGTTTCAACGGTGGGTCTCATTATCACTGCTTCTTCCTGTGGTGTGGTCTACTTGACCCTTGGATCTGCCTCATTTTTGGGCTTGCAGCCTAAATGATATGGCAAAATGGATGGACTATGGATAAAACCCATACATCATGGTGGCCCAGGTATGTATTTACTGATTGCTAGTTTTTCTTTTTGCTACTTATTATTTTGGATAATTCATTATTCAAATAGGTTGAGTTTTTAATGTGTTTTACAGTGGATGCTAGTGCGACAAATTCCTAGTGTGACCAGTCATATGGGTTGCATTAGGAATATTTTGGGTACTATAGATGGATGAGAGGACTCTTGATTTGTTACTTGGTTCATACCATTACAAAATACAAACTGAGATTTGCCTTCACAATAGAAAAGTGATCTTCAAACGACAAAAGTATTCTTTTATTTATTTATTTATTATTTATTATTTATTATTATTTTTATTTAAAGGAAGATTGTATTGATAAAGCGAAGAGGATTTACAACCATTCAGGTGGGAGCCTACAAAAAGACTCAGGCTCCGCCTATCATATACCCAAAACCATACCCAAAACCAAAACAAAACCGAATGCCCACACGCTACGTATCCACAGGGGAGGGGGAGGTAGTTCTGATGATACCAATCCCCGCATTGTCAAGGACCAAAGAGCCCCTAATTCTACACTGGAGGTCATCACGGGTCATGTAGAAGTGGTTGGGGCACCCTTCCGAAGCCATTCTAGCCAGGGCATCCGCAATTGAGTTGCCTTCCTTGTAGATGTGATAGAAGGAGAGGTGGAGAACGCGACTGAAATGGAGAATGGAGCCCAAGTCGTTCCAAATGTTCTAAGGGGAAGGTGTCGTGGGTTTAGCAACTGCGTCTATGATGGTCTTCGAATCTGATTCAACCTCAACGTGTGACAGGCCCAATTTGGCGCAAAGGATAATGCCATCCCGCATTGCTCGAGCTTCCGTGAACGTATTTGTTGCCCTACCGTATCTCCTATGGAAAGCGAAGAGGAGACGCCCCTGAGAGTCCCTACATACGCCCCCACTGCCACTCTCTCCTAGATTCCCACGTGAGGAGCCGTCTGTATTGAGCTTTTCTTAGCCGCCGCAAGGCTTCACAATAGAAAAGCTCTGATCAGTATTTTCAGATTTAAGGAATTGTTTGATACGCCTTTTCACAATATACATAAATTTTCAATTTTGTCAACTTGGACCCATGGTACAGTAATCTTGGGACATTTTTCAGTTGAATGTGGACCATCTTTGTATTCCTTTTTTGAATTATCTATAAATCCATGAATTTATGGTAATGTGGATTTACAGAATTCATGAATTTAACAATTCCCTGCCTCAAATGCCTTCTCAAACAGTCCCTAAATTCATATTTCACATTATATTTTCATTTTTCATTTTTACTTCTTTCCTCAATTTTGTGATGGGGGAGGTTTTTGGGTAAAAACTTCCTTGACACAGTGGAGCAAACTTCCAATGTTTGTATATTCCTTTTTAAACATTACAGAAAAATGCATGGGTGGATGTAAGTCTGGTGAATGATGTTTAGTCTATTTCATCCTCTACAGTGGGGCCCATTGTATCAATAATCTTGATTGCTATAAATGGGCCCACTATATGGGATGCTGAAACAAGTGAAAATGCCGACTGATGTATTGTTGAGAAGAGAAGAAATGGATGGATGAATTGGGTCTTTTAGAAAATTTCTTCCGTTCATTTTGCATTTTTAAAAATTTTTGTATGTAATCTATTTTATTCATTCTGGTTTATTTGTAAACTCTTTTTCACTACCCTGCCAAGAAAGGATAATTGAAATCCTGCATTTTCCCCAGATTTTTATCACTGATCTGGGTTTTGTCATTTTTGAAGGTCAAGATAAGATTGCTGATTTTGAGATGAAGCTCATGGACATTGACAATGAGCATCTTGGAATTCCAGAAGCAGAGCATCATGCCATTGTAAATATGCCATCAGGTTTGTCAAAGAATCCTAACTTCTGAATCGTAGACGCTTCTGGACAGCTAACACAAAAAGATACAATGTACTTGTTGGGTTGAACGATACCACATAAAATCTCTTTAGATCTTTCGACAGGAATGAATCGGAAATATCTCCATCGACGTTGTACGCTTTAGCATGTGTACTTGTCCACTGTACCATCTGCCTACAACAGAAGCCCACAAAACACCTTTGATTGCTCTTGAAGTAACAGTGGCACAACTTATGGTGTGAATCCATTGGGTATTAAAATGGAAAAAATGGCAATGTTCTGAATGCAACAGACTAATGCCCATTATCCAAAGCTTAGGATTGTTGGCCTCATGATTTCGAACAATTCAATTTTGGTTACTTGTATGTCATTTCTATTATTTCCAATCCCTTAATTTGTTAATATCCACTGGAAAATCTTAATGGATTTCAGGTGGTCATGGAAAACAGGACCATGATTTTTCAGGCTCATCTGAGTCTTAAAATGGTTTTTTACTGTCGCATTTTGAACTTTTTGACATTAATTTTTGGTTGATTTTCTTGTTGATTTGCTTTCTGATATCTATGATGATTTTTTGTGGATTTACATATGCTTGACGGCCATAAAAACCATGGTGAAGTTGGATAAAGAACTGGTAGAACCAGGTGATGGGTCTTGCCTCTGCGGCAATGCAATGGTGTAGGTGATGTGTGGGTGTTGCAATGTCAATGCAGTGGATGGGGTCTGGCCTTGGCGAAGTTGTTATTATTATTATTTTTATTTAACGTGTTCTTGTAAGTGATTTAATCCATGAAATGAAGTGGGTTGATGGGCATGCATTACGCCACATGAACGGCCGTGGAATGGAATAAGGCCATTTCTCAGTAGTGGTCCAATATAGGCCCCAGCTGGGATTTTTGTTTCTTGGGCCTGATCAAGTGCTCAGATCGAGATTAGCCCACTCACAGAACTGATGAAATGCATATGCATTTGGTATTATGCTATTTCAGAGTGCATCTTACAGTGTTCTGTTTTCAGGGATCCGTTGGGATCACTGTAAATGAATCACCCTTTGATATTTGGCCTCTCTCTCTTTGGTTTTCACCACTAATGTATTTTTCTTTGTGTTCTTAAGCAATAACATAAGATGGTTCAGATCTTTGAATATTGGATATCCACCATCTAATATTTGGATCATCAGAACGTGGGCCCCACATTCACACAATCTGAATGTTGATCATCAGACCTTGGGCCCCACAATCCACTACAAAGCTTTCAAGATTAAGCTTAACCTACAGCCCTATGTGTGGGGCCACTGTTATGCATGCATGACATTCAAATTACAGGTATAAAATATGTATAAAAAATAAATAAATTTTCAATCAAATATAAACATTAGCCCTCAAATAAATTGGCATTTCAGTAAACATTTACTGGCATTTATTGGGGATTTCGCTGGCAAATGTTACATTAGGTGGCGGCCAGCACAACCACCGGCAAAAGACACAGACCGCCGGTAAAACCTTTACCGACCGAGCTTTTACCGGCAGTTTTCTGACTGCCGGTAAACATTTTACCAGTGGTTTTCATGATCTTTACCAGCAGTTTTGACTGCCGGCAAAAGATGGTTTTCTTGTAGTGAAATATAATAATAAAAAATATTTATTAGGATAAAGAGCATATTCGGTACTACAACACCAAATCCTTACGAAATTTATGTAACCTATTCCAAAAGAGAAGGTCTCAAGTGCAGCCCATAGGACCATGAGTTAATAGTTCACCCAGTAGATGACATCCAACCAATTAAGTAGGCACATCATCCAACTCATATTTTATCAACCCCATCTATCCATTTTAGCATATCATTTTGCAGTTTGAGTTAAGAAGTTTTGGATCAATCTGACATTTGTGTTTTCCCTCCAATATTTCTGACCAGGTTGGATGGCAAATAAACATCATGGTAGGCCTGAGAAGGTTTCAACGGTGGAACAATTATCATAATGTTATTGACACAAGCCTCTGATATGCCTCTGTTTTTCAATCATACCCTATAATGATCAGCCAAAATGGATAAACGAGTGGATAGAACCCATACATGACGGTAGGCCCCACACAACCCCTACCTTATTTTATTGGGATGGAGCGGGGCCAGGACGCAATACGCTTCCCTTCGTCACCCGTCTGATGTAAAAAAGTTAAAAGTCAATAAATCAACGTCAACAACACCAGGTCGAGTCGAGAAATATTTTACAAAGGAGACAAATAATGCCATTTTCTCAGTACTAGGAAAAAACCATCTTATGACATATGGCAAATTTCATGATCCAAGTCCTTTGGGCACTGGGCCCAAATATGCATGTCCGCTCATCAGGTTGGCCACGTGTTATATATATAAAAAAGAACGGGTTAAAAAAGAAGTTTGAGATCAGCCCATATTGAACGTAACTATTGTATAGACCACCGGATGATGGCTGAAGGTTGATTGGAAAGAGCCGGAATATACTGCAACACCTGTTTTACAAAGTAACTGAAATACATATGGACACTTTCATGTTGACCATGGACCAGAGAAGGCTTGATAGGAGGCAGAATTCATTAAGATAGTCAGAAACTTAAAACAAGTATACCTCGCAAATCGGATTGAGTTACTCAATGTACCATATATAATTTTAGGGTAGGGTTAGCTACTTTTTTTAGGGTAGGGTTAGCTACTTTAGCCAACCAACCTAGCTATGCCCACGCTAAATTTGAGACATCGAGGGTCGAATTCCATGTTTATTTTCATTTTTACTATTTTTAATAAGTTTTGGTTTGATAGTAGCTTTTCATCCTTTAGGCTTTAGGAGTTGTGTCCAACATAAAAAGTGTTTAGAAAAATTAGGAGCATAACATGGTTAAGCCACAT
Organism: Magnolia sinica; assembly: GCF_029962835.1. Classification (NCBI taxonomy): domain Eukaryota; kingdom Viridiplantae; phylum Streptophyta; class Magnoliopsida; order Magnoliales; family Magnoliaceae; genus Magnolia; species Magnolia sinica. The sequence continues at coordinate 6,720 of NW_026682758.1, forward strand.
TTGACAATTATTATAAATAGTAAATTTATTATTTATAGTAAGTTACGAATTTTATAGAGTTTTAGTTGTAGTTTAATTATGAAACTTATTCTTAGCTTGGTATACCTATTTAAAGGGTTGTAAGCTTGTTTATTTAATCCATAAATCAATTTATAAATTTTCTAGAATATTATTTCCATTTTCTTGTTTTTTCCATGTGGATTCGAGAGGTCTCGGTGAGGAGTCCGTGGATTCGAAGTAGTTATCCTTGAGGAAGATGGTGATCGACCTCATCACATTCATCCTTGCATCAGTCTCTTAGGCTCTATCTTCGATTCTAAAACTTTTGAGTAAAAATTCAGTAATATAAACAATACAGTGGGTCACACCACAGGCAACAATGGCCATTGGATGCCATCCATAGATTATTTGTAGGGCTACCATGGTGTATATTTTTCATCAAACCCGTTAATCAGATCTAAATCATGGGGATGAAGTGAACATACAAAAATTAGCCCAACTCAAATATTAGGCCGGCCACATTATGTAAACTAAAGGGTTTGAAAAATATCTTTACATTTGTCCCAATGGTCTGGCCTGATGGATTTTTTATTTTTTATTTTCTTTTTATCAGTTTGATCTTTAGCATATAATAATGGTTCTCACTTGACGGGTGGAGTGGATTTATATACAAAGCATGGTGGGACCACAAAGCCAGGGTGTTTTACCAAGGTGTTGCCCAGCGATGACTACTTCAGTTCAGTTGGAAAGAGAAACCCATGGCACCTTCTCCTTGGAACATTTGGAACGACTTGGGCTCCATTCTTCATTTCAGTCGCGTTCTCCACCTCTCCTTCTGTCACATCTATATGGAAGGCAACTCAGTTGCAGATGCCCTGGCTAGAATGGCTTCGGAAGGGTGCCCCAACCATTTCTACATGGCCCGTGGTGTCCTCCCGTGTAAAATTAGCGGCTCTTTGGTCCTTAACAATGCGGGGATTAGTATCATCAAAACTACCTCCCCCTCCCCTGTGGATACTTAGCGTGTGGGCATTCGGGTTTGTTTTGTTTTGGGTATATGATAGGCGGGGCCTGAGTCTTTTTGTAGGCTCCCACCTGAATGGCTGTAAATCCTCTTCGCTTTATCAATACAATCTTCCATTTTAAAAAAAGAAAAAGACCTTGTTATTATGGAGGGCGGATTACGTGAGACCCCAAACTCACCCAAGACCATGTGGCCCTTACATGGGTTATACCAGGTCCACCTTGATGTGTGTATTATGTATCCATGCTGTCCATTCATTTTTTCAGTTCGTTTTACCACAATATCCGAAAAATGAAACAGATCCAACTATCAGGTGATTATCAGGTGGACCATACTATAGGAAACAGTATTGATTGACCATTAATGGGCCACGAAAAGTTTTGGATCAAGCTGATATATATATATATATTTTTAATTCATCCAAGCTTCCGTAGCCTTATTAACAACGGGAACATTAAAATATGCCCTAAGAAGTTTTTAATGGTAGGGCATTAAATCACTATTTCTTATGATATGGTCTACTTGATAATTGGATCTGCTTCATATTCAGGACAATACCATAAAATGATACGGAAAAATGGATGAACATCATGCATACATAATACATACATCAAGGTGGACCCCACGGTAACCACACGGTAGGGGCCGCACTGTCTTCAGTGAAGCAGGGGTCTCACCTAATTCGCTCTCATTATTATGTTGTATAAGTGTGCCCATACATGGCTGACTCAGTCGGTTTGTTTGGGCCGTCATGGATGGACCATCTACCAAATCTGATCCCGGCCATAAATCTTTGCTCATTTTGGTTAAATGCCGACAATTGTTGTGTTTCTCTTCAAGGCTGTTCATCCACATGCATGAGTCCAATACTATGGCAGATCCAAAAGCTCTAGTGGGCCACACCATTCGGGATGGAAACAATCACAGTTAAAACTTTCACGAATTCCACCGTAATCTTTATTTGCCATCCAAACGGTTCATAATGTTATCTATACATAGATGAACTGAGATCACAAATATTAGCCTGATCTGAAACTTCTATGGCCCTAAAGGTTTCAATTGATAGGGTACAATCCTCAGTATTTCCTGCTGTGTGCCCCGCTTGAATTTGGATCAGCTTATTTTTGGGCATATGTATTGACATGAGCTGGCAAGATGGACGGAGTGGATGCCACATGAAAGTAGGGGTGGTCCCGTATGGCTTCCGCCAATAGGAAGGCGTGGTTAACCTGCCACCACCGGCGTCCATCGTGATCCGCCTGATGGGATTTGATGGCCCGGCAAAGCATTTTAAAAGTTATAACGTCGAGTATGTGCTCGACCAAGCCACGTCACGTAGCTTTCTTGTCGTTCGCTCGTGTCGTGGAGACAACAAAAACTATAACATTTACGTCCCTCTTTATGACTATCAGACGGTCGTGATGATTCATATTTAAAAAGAAAAAAAAAATCGAAATTTATGGACGCATCTTCATGGATCATTTCCTATTGGATTTTTCTCGTGAATGAGCTTTCACTTACGAGGGACGAAAAAAAAGAGATTTCATAAAAACTCCTCCAAGTCGTCTTGACGTCTTTCTACCGCACCTTTCCTCCAGGCTACTCCTAATGTTTGCGCTTTCCTCTACACACGTGCGAACTTGCGAGATCTAATCCGCTCATTATACATGACCCTGCATGTATTCTCTGGTATAAAATTCAGGTTCGTACATTCATGACGTCGGGGAGGACGTGAGGTCGAGTACCGTCTTCCTTAAGAGGATAACTCCTAAAGCTCGACAGATGAAGAGTTATAATCAAACTAAAATTTACTATTTATAGTAAAAACAAAATTAAAACAGGGAACGGCCGTCGATCTAGGGGTTTTTCGCAATTTCGGGCTGTGCAAATCGGCGTAGCGGGGTTGGTTGGCTAAAGTAGCTCATTCTACCCCAAAATCATATATTTTACGTCAGATAACTCATTCCGGATTGTGTTCGATTTAATGTCCGACGGTCCGGGCGACCGAGCTTTTTCTGACCCATCTTGGCCATGAAACTGTCCGCGACCTTCTCTACATCAATTCACTTATTGGCCGGCTTACTCTGTTCAAAAGAAGGGAAAGTTAATACAAACCGTCCACTAAAAGTCCACATTCAAAGTACTTGCGTAGCCTTCAGACCACGTAGTCTGCTCCCTGGGGCAAGCTGGATGACCGGCTTGGATTTCTCACCTTTGCATGTGTGCCGCTGGTGCAGCAAGTGCACCTGGCATTTCTCTTTTAGCAAATGTACTGTGACGAGGAATCATATGATACTCGACGCGATGACGTGCATTCCCACTACAAATAGGGAGGGTTGGATGAATGCGGTCATCAGAGCCACACCAAGCGTTTTATTCTCTCCAAATCTGTACGTAGAGAATGGAATTTCCATACGAGTCTTAGGGCATTTTAGTCATGAGTGCGGATAGTATGTGACGAAGGCACAGGAAATTTCAGTGCCGTTGGCGCCTCTGATTAGTCCATGTCATTTTCGGTGACTCCGGCTAACGAGATACGCCCAATTTCTCTCTCCCACATAGATACTAACTATACAACATAACTTTTAACCCGTGGAATTTTATGGGTCTCACCATGATTTTTTGTTAGATCTACACCGTCCATCAATATTTCTAGATAATTCTAGAGCATGAGCCAAAAAATGAGTTACATTCAAAACTTAAGCAGATCAATCACAAAAAGGAATGACGATTGAACAAACTACCATTGCAACTTTCTCAGTGCCAGGCTCATATGGAATATGACCTATTCATAAGATCATACGTATGTGAATGACCTTAAAATATAAATATTAGGGTCATTAGAGTTTTTGGTAATCCTAAGAATTTTTAATATATTATATTAGGTTACGGGTGTCACGCACGAAAATTTAAAATCCGAGTAGGTGAGGATGATCCCTAATTTTAAGGTATAAACTAAATTATGTGTTAATTCATCACATTTACATTTAATACATTAAATTGTGATGCATATTTGATCAAGTTGTGTACTTCATATCAGTTTTACATTTATGGAATACATGGGTTATATCAAAATCATTCATAACCTCAGTTATTCAATATAAAAAGAGAAAATAATGAATACAAGACGTCAACGGTTTGTATGCAGTTAAAAGAGAGTCAGTTTAATAGCTGATTACAGTGGCTCAATCAATACTAATCTTGTTTAATAGCCAATAAATTAATTGGCCTATATAATAAATGGTTTAAATCATCATACGCGTGTGCCACCAATATTGGTGGTGTGTCCACGTCAGCAAGCTTTGTGGACCCATCATGGTGTATTTATTATATCCACACTGTCCATCTATTTTGTGAGATCATTTTAGGTCATGAGCCCAAAAATGAGTCTCATCCAATGCTCAACTGGACCACGACACAAAAAGCAATGGAGACAATGATTTTCACCATTGAAACATTCCTAAGGCCCATCATGATGTGTATTTGTCATCCAAACTATTCATAAAGTTACAGAGGCCTGGATGAAGGGGAGAAAAACAACAAACACAGGATTGATCCAAAACTTTTGTGACCCCAAAAAGGTTTCAATGGTAGACTTAACAATCCCCACTTCTTTCTGCAGTGTGGTCCACTTGAGCTTTGGATCTATCTCATTTTTCGGCTCAAGCCTTAAAATGATCTCGTCAAATAGACGGACGGTTTGGATATAATACATACATCATGTTGGCTCACAAAATGTGGCACACCACGCAATTCATTTCCAAAGTTGAAAAGGATGTGGATTTAAGGCGGAAGCAGATTGGCTGGTGTACCACACACCAGCTATATAGCTGTTGTAGGTACGTGTTAGGGGTGCACATCGAACCGGTAGAACCGTGGAACCGGACTGGAACCGACAAAATGGTCCGGTTCTAGAGTGCACATTCCGGTTCTAAAAATCAAAGAACCAATTACATCGGTTCGGTTCTCGATTTGGGGGTATGTAGAACTGAACCGAACCATGAACCGAATCGTGGATCCGAACCGTGGATCCGAACTGCGAAACCGAACCGTGGAACTAAACCTGGAACCGAACCTGGAACCGAACTTGGAACCGAACCAGGAACCCTTTGATTGTTTCCATATTTGACTCATGATTTTTGGTTTATAATGCATAATTTGATTGTTTCCATAAATGTATTTTTGCACACTTTATACAATATCTAAACCATTCATCAAATGGATCACAACATGAATGGACATGGAGTAGATTATAAAATAAAACATGCAATTGGGCTGGATTATGAAAAGCCCAGAACCGTGGAACCGATCCGGAATTGAATCGGTTTTAACGGTTTGGTTCCGGTTCAGTTCTAGGGCGCTAACAATCCGGTTCCAGTTCCGAATATCTTAGAACCGTTAGGAATGGTTCGGTTCCGGTTTCACCCCAGAACTAGACCGAACCAACCCATGTGCACCCCTAGTACATGTCGTGCGAAGATGAGCACTGACGCTCCTCGAGCTCCTGAGTTGTATGAACGGTTCAAAGGAGATCAAAGCTATATGGGCTCCACAGTGATGTATTTATTATATCTACACCGTTCATTTATTTTAGAGATCATTTTAGAGCATTATCCAAAAAATGAATCATATCCAAGGATCATCTGGACCACACCACAAATAGCAGTGGAGATAATGATTTTCACTGTTAAACAATTCGTAGGGCCCACCATAACGTTTATTTTCCATCCAATCTGTTCATAAGGTCACAAAGACCTGAATTAAGAGGAAAAACAAATTTCATATTGATCCAAAACTTCTGTGACCCTAAAAAAGGTTTCAATGGTAGATGTTCAATCCCCCACTGCTTTTTGCAGTGTGGTCCACTTGATAATTATTGTTGGGAAAAAATATGATAAAGTCCGAAGATCCGGTTATGGAATGGACCAACTCTACTGACAACGCTCAGGATTTCGAGGCGAAAAGCTTGACCGGGACAAAGAATGAAAAAGCTTAAAGGAGATGCTTAACTCGGATCACGAGGAATAAACCCCAGTCGGGACTTCGAACCGAAGGCCAGGATCGGGTCGAATCGAGTTGGCCCAGTTAGATCCGATTGTAAATCGGATCGAGTTCGGATCAATAGTCAATCCGGACCGATCCGATCTGGAATCTGATCCGATCCAATTCGATCCACACAATGTTTATTTAATAGTGTTTCTGATGTACCTCATTTTTTGTTTGATACCATAAAATGATGTAGAACAATTGGGCATAGATGAAATAAATACATCATGGTAGGGTCCACAGAGCACCGACTACCACCATTGGCTGCTAGTAGGGGGAGTAGCCAATCCGTCTTCTCACCCCTGGGTATAAGAGGGCAGGCACCAGTCGGCGAAGTGACGTTGGCTATACCTCTTTTTCGAATAGAATCTGCTGCAACACCGGTTTCACGCAGAGCGTAAAACATCCAAGCTACATGGGGCCGTCCATGTTCTAAATGTAAAATCCACTTCATCAAAAAGGTTAGAAATAATACATTAATTGTACATAATGAATATTATTTTTAATAAATTCTTCATAAGGACCCACCAAAGAGAACAATGTAAAATTACATCAAGAACACTTAAGTTCATATATTGTGCTTTCAGAGTTTTTTATCAGTTTGATTTTTAAATATTTTATTCACCCTAGATATTTATGCCTGATTAACGGTTTTGATGATATATAAACCCCAAGTTAGCTCCACAAATAAACTTGTGATTGGAATCTCTTTCTCAATGTTTCCTCTGGTGTAGCTCACCTGAGGTTCATATAATTCTAAATTTTTACTCAATAATCTAATATATACAGAATAACACTTGATGGACGGATTGGATTTTAAATTTAAGATATGATGGGCCGCAGATATCTTTGGTGTTCTACGCAGTGGGTTTAAACAGGTGCTGCTTACGTCACCCGTCCAACTTTTTCTCCTCTTTTTGAAAAAACCGCCTTCTTTCTCTGCGTTGCCAGACGGCGTCTGATCGACAGCTGATTTTTCTCCTGAGTATGGTAGTCCATGTGACCACAGATAATCTTTTACCCACAATGCTACATCCTCGTAGTCAGAACTGTTCATACCATGGGCCTCACTAGAATGGGACATGATCAAGGAAATTGAATACGTCGTAGCCATTCGATCAATGGATCTCAGGTTGCCAAGTGGAATAGGTGGTATTATTACCACAACCTTTGCTTCTCTTAGAAACGGCGTAACCATCCGATCAATGGATGCAATGTTAACATCGTAGTGCATCCTTTGTGGGGCCCATTGGATGAACGACTCTAATATCTAAGAGTTGTTTGGGAACATTTGAAGGGTGTATGACCTGCGTGCTATCATAATACGGCTACTTCTCTCTCACCTGCTTTAGGGTGTATGACCTGCGTGCTATCATGACACGGTTACTTCTCTCTCACCTACTTTATCCGCTGGCTGCTGCTTTTCTTTTTCTCATATTCCTACACGTCAGCTAACTTCTACTCGCAGTTGTATCAAGCCACGAGCTCTCTGACTAACGCGAGTTTCAACTTTCAAGTGAAAGCCTTTCACACGAAATTCTTATGTGGGATGCTAGGTGAGTTCCACCGTGATGTTTGTGATAAATCCATACCGTCCATCCATTTTGGGAGCTCATTTTAGGACATGCGGCAAAAAATGAATTGTATCCAAAACTCAAGTGGCCCTTACAAGAGGAAACAATGTAGATTCAATGAAGATTCGATCCGAACCGTACCTAATCCGATTCAACTCGATTTTCCTGACCAAGTTAGACTCGGTTCGGGTTAGACCAGTAGTGCAATGGATCGGATTGAGTTAGATGACTCGGACTCGATCCCGGATCAGATCGAGTTCGGGTTGGGCGTTGGAAATTTCGGACCAAGTCTGAGTTGGACCCAATCCGGTCCGACTCGACTCGATGCCCACCTCTAAGTGTGAGGTACACCAGCCAATCCGCTTCCATTTAAGGCACATGCATCACTGTAAGCCCCACAGTCAGGGTCCCAGGTGTCTTGGTGGATCGGCGTCTCACCTAATCTGCTCCCCAGTCCTTGCATTTGAGTGGATTATATATATATATATATATATATATATATATATATATATATATATATATATATATATATATATATATATATATAGCGAGAGAGAGAGAGAGAGAGAGAGAGAGAGAGTTACCGGACAGAGAGAGGAAGGGACAGGCTCGGAGGTAAGATGAGCGCGTATGGGCTTAGGGCTCAGAATTAAATTCAGAGTCAATCCTACCATAATTGCTCGGCAAAACACCGTATTGTATGCCATTGTTGTTTAAATCCGAGTAACATGCACCGTGGACAACCAATACAATCAGTGTCACGCCCCGAAATTCGAGTACCCGAATAAGGTCTTCGGGACCCGAATCTCAAGGTGTGAGTTAAATATAATACATTAATTACAATCCAATTGATTTAATTAAATTCAATCAACACTCAACATCATCTAAAAGGAAATACAACTGAAATGTTTATTTAATTCAACCCTTTCTACATCGAAATTTGAACATAAACTAAACCTAATAACAAAATGATTTGAATTAAAACTAAACCTGATAAAAAAAATAAAAAAAAATAAAAATAAAGCTAATAGTAGAGACCCGCCTGCTCGTAATATTCCAGCTCTGCACCTGTGCATTTGTTTTAGTAGGATGAGCATAACAGCCCAGTAGGGTCGTTTCTTACCCAAAATTTAACATGTTCAGATAATATCAATTTTAAAAGAAGGAATCAAATTAGATAATGGAATTTAACAACAGAATTATAAAATGCAATACATGTGATATTTCTATGAATACTCCTAACATTTGTATTATTTCTTACAACACCGTATCGAAGTGGTTGGTCACGTTATATCAACGTCCACGCATTGGTACCTGATGGTGATGGACCCATTTATACGTTAGCTGGTCAGACTACTGCTCTAGTTGTACCTCTGACGTATGTCCACGCATACAATTGTACTCATACGCCGTACACAAAGGAGACTCCAAAGGATCCAATGGGTTCTAGGGTCTTTCACCCAAGGGACACGATTGCCCTACTTGCTGACTTTAGGGTCTCTCACCCAAGGGACACGATCGCCCTACTTGCTAATACAACCATATATACATTTTTTTTTTACAATTTAACTAATCAATAGATAAGCATGAATAACATGAACAATTCTAATATCAACAAAAATAAATGATTAATAATTTAATAAATTCAATTTCTACACTATAATGCAAGTTCTATATGAGGTACATAAATTTGTTAAAATATCAAGTTCTATACGAGCTCCACCCTTGAGTAATAAATCTCACATTGAGTGGCTGGGCCTACTAAAATTCATGGTTACTTTCGCATTCTCAGCTCAAATATTTTTATTTATTTATTTTATTTTTGTGGCCCACCATCAAAAGTTGGTTCGGCAATTTGGACAGTCTGATTATCATACCAACATTTCATGGTGGACGGTTGAGGAGTCACCACCATATTAAAAATGGCAGTAAACTATCATGATATTATTATTTAATAAAGAGGCAGATTGTGGAAATAAATCCATACAACAAACCGAGTAAATGGTGTATCCCAAAGTAATAATTAAAAATGCAGGTATATGATGAATGTATACACTACAGAGCCGGAGGGGTCATGACCACTTGCACAAATCCAAAGCCGTTGGTTGATTTCTAGAATACATGCAGCCACTCCAATGCCCCACCATTCAATTTTTCATGGAAAATGGGAAAGCTACTCGCGCGAGTAGGATTTGAATCCTACTCGTGGGTCATGTGCCACACAAGACACGTGTGTGATATCTATTCCATTCATCTGAGAGGTCATGTTTTCTATGTTCCTATTGCTTGAAAATTTAGCAGTTAAACTAAATAGGTGGACCATACTTGTAAGTTGAATAAGGAACGTTGTTAGCTTTCATTCATTCATGGTGCCTAAGAAAATGGACAGACCGTGCTCTTTTATTTATTTATTTATTTATTATATTTATCTGGGCACGTTGAAGATGTGGATTGCATGGTAGATTTCTCAGACTTACAGTTGTGTGCTATGTTCTGCATATGGAGACGAGTAAGATTGTAGTCATACTCGCCTATCCTGCACTAGCAAGGTCCCATTATAATAAGAAGATCTCCAGTTCAACTGGTTGGAAACATTACGGTCCATCAAGTAAATAACTTCTAACCTTTAATTTACAAGTAAAATCTAACCCATTCAATAGGTTTATTATACTATTAGGATCACTTACAAGAAAACACTTACATTCACTCATTAAATGGATAATACTATTTATCAACAGTTATAAGTTATTTTCTATTTTTGGTGGATATCCTGACTAGTATATAGGATTGATTTTTCATATAAATGTTCTTCATGTTGTTTTAAACGAATTGAAAGGGTTGGATTTTGAATGAACTTAATATGTCATAAATCTATTGCTAGGTGGACCGAACTTGTGGTCCAGCTTGATGGACTTGAAACATTCTCCATTAAAGTAGTTTCTCATGGTACATCTCCTGACTTTTCATGAGGAGTTATTTGATACTCTGGTGGAGTACGACGATTGACATGCACACACTCTGAAATTGCAAATGAGGCATATGATAACACAAATATTTTTATATATAGAATTTATAAATCAAAATATAAACTTAGATAATTGGTTTATTTTATTCGGTAAATTTATTTTATTATATATATATATATAATTATTTCAACATTAAATATCAGGAATATATATATAAATAAAATATAAATAAAATATAAATTCATAAATAAGTAGGATTTCCTACATAAAAAATCAACTGATAATAATATTCCAAAAAAATAAACATAATAATTAACTGAAAATATTAAATCTCAAGAGAAGATCACCTACCTTAAAGTTTGATGATCCGCCTCCGCTCTAATCTCCCTCTCTCTTGATCTACAGAGCTTTCTCTTTCCCTCTCTCTCTTGATCTATCCAGTTTACTCTCCCTTTATGATACGATTGAAACTTTGTTTATATCTTTCCTTTCTTTTTAATGGATATGAGGAACGAGGCGGAAGAGTGGGGGATGTGGGAAGTTTCATTTCGTGGGAGGGTTCGGCGGCCATTACCGTACAAAACGGAAGGAAAGTGGAGAAAGTGGTTTAGTCGTGCGGAAGATATAACTTTCATTATTTATTTTCTTTTAATTTTTTAAGATATAGTGGGTCCCACTAACAATAATTTAAATCCACTCCGTCCATTATCCCGGCTTGGCCAAGAGAATATAAGGCAAAAAAAATGAGGTTAATCTGAAACTCAGGTGGGCCACACGCAAATGGACAGCGGGGTTAGTTCCCACAAAAAAATTGGGTTGTTACATTCTACCCCCCTTAACAAAAATTTCGTCCCCGAAATTTAACATACCTATCATATGAAGAGATGAGGGTACTTCTCTCGGATTTCATCCTCTCGCTCCCACGAAGCTTCGTCCACGCCATGATGCCCCCACTGAACCTTCACGAGTGGTATCGATCTTGTTCGAAGTACTTGCTCCTTCCTGTCGAGGATGCGAATCGGTTGCTCTATGTATGAAACATCCTCACGGATTTTCAGCGGCTCCCAATCAATGATATGTGATGCATCTCTTTCGTACTTCCGAAGCATAGATACATGAAATACGTCGTGGACGCCAAAAAGTTGAGGAGGTAAGGCTAGTCTGTAGGCTACGAGGCCTACTCTCTGCAAGATCTCGAATGGTCCAATGTAACGTGGTGCCAATTTTCCTTTCTTCCCAAATCGCATAACTCCTTTCATCGGGGATACCTTAAGGAACACATGGTCTCCAATAGCGAACTCCAAGTTCTTTCGGCGATTGTCGGCGTAGCTCTTCTGGCGACTCTGAGCAGTACGTATACGTTCTTTGATGATGGCAATCTTCTCGGATGTCTCTTGCACTAGTTCCGGTCCCAACATTGTTCTTTCACCCACTTCGGTCCGACAACTTGGTGATCTGCAGGGTCTTTTGTATAAAGTTTTAAATGGTGTCATGCCAATACTGGACTGGAAACTATTATTGTAGGCGAATTCTACTAAATAGAGGCGGTCATCCCAATTTCCCTTGAAGTCAAGAATGCAGCTGTGAAGCATGTCTTCGAGGATTTAATTTACCCGCTCCGTTTGTCCGTCAATCTGCAGATGAAAAGCCGTGTTGTAATCTAGCATCGTTCCCAAGGCCTTCTGAAGACTCTTCCAAAAGCGTGATGTAAACCTGAGGTCTCGATCGGATACAATGGACACAGGAATGCCGTGAAGCCTAACAATCTCCTTGATATACTGCTTGCTTAAGTCATCTAGGGATGAAGAAATACATATAGGAAAAAAGTGTGCTGACTTTGTTAGCCGATCTACGATCACCCATATCGCATCATGATGACGGCTTATTTTCGGTAGTCCGACAATAAAGTCCATCGATATGTGCTCCCACTTCCACTCTGTGACCTGTAACGGTTGCAAAAGTCCCGACGGCTTCTGATGCTCTACTTTAACCTGCTGACAAGTAAGACACCTCGCAACGTAGTTAGCTATCTCCCTCTTCATATTACTCCACCAATATTGACGTCGTACATCACGTACATCTTGGTTCCTCCTGGGCGGATGGTGAATTTTATGCGGTGCGCCTCATCTAAGACTTCTTGCTTTAATTCAGATATATCTGGAACACATAACCTCCCTCACAAACTGGTCCCACCATCAGAGCCTAATCGCCACTCCGAGTTGTCATTTCCTGCTTATTCTGTTATTTTCTCTTGTAGCCATGGATCATTCTTTTGTGCTTCTATTATTTGTCGCACCTAGAAAAGAAAATTTTGAATAACTACATCCTAACATAAAAATTAAAGGGCTAATTTATATGGATAATTAAGAGATTACTTACCAGAGTGGACTACGCCACTAAATTACCGATATAAGCCTGATGTTCATCAATACGAAGTCTAACATCAAATCTTTAACTATATCAAGCATTTCTCATTCTTTAATCATTAAACTTGCCACCAGCTTACGTGTCTTCCTGCTGAACCCATTGGCTACAATGTTCGCCTTGCCTGGATGATAGCGGATGTTGAAATGATAATCCTTCAAGAATTCCATCCATCTCCTCTGCTGCATATTTAGGTCCTTTTGGTCAAAAAGATACTTTAAACTCTTGTGATCCGAGTACAGTTCAAACTGCTCACCATAAAGATAATGCCTCCAAAATTTTAAGGCAAACATTACAACTGTAAGCTCTAAGTCGTGAGTGAGATAATTTTGTTCATGAGATTTTAACTGCCTAGACGCTAATGTTATTGCTTTACTACTTTGCATTAGCATGCATCTCAACCCTTGATAAGATGCATCAATATATACCACAAATCTTTCCACTTCAGCTGGTAAGGAAAGTACTGAGGCTTTTGTTAATCGCTTCGTCAACTCAGAGAAAGCTTACTCGCAATTTTTATTCCATTTAAAAGAAGTGCTGTTCTTGGTCGAGTTAGTCAATGGCCTTGTTATCTTAAAGAATCCTACAATGAACCTTCTATAATAACTAGCTAATCCGAGAAAACTGCGCACTTCTGTCACATTGGTAAACTACTCCCAATTTAACATTACTTCAACTTTCAATGAGTCTACTGACACTTCTTTTTCTGATACCATGTGCTTCAAAAACTTTACTTTATTCTTCCAAAAGTCACATTTTGAAGCTTTGGCATACAACTGATTGTCCTTTAGAGTCTGTAGAGCTATTCAAAGGTGTTCAGCATGATCCTCTTGCGTCTTGCAGTAAATTAAAATATCATCTATGAACACTATCACGAATCGGTCCAAATACGGTTTGAAGACCCTGTTCATGAGGTCCATAAATACTGCTGGAGCGTTCGTTAGTCCGAAGGGCATCACTAGAAATTCATAATGGCCATATCGAGTCCTAAAGGCAGTTTTGGGTACATCATCATCTCTAATCCTCAACTGATGATATCCAGACCGTAGGTCTATCTTTGAAAAATATTTAGCTCTCTTTAACTAATTGAATAAATCATTTATCCTCAGCAGCGGGTACTTGTTCTTGATAGTCGCCTTATTAAGTTGACGGTAATCGATGCATTGCCTCAAAGAACCATCATTCTTTCTTACAAATAATACCGGTGCACCCCACGACGACGTACTAGCCCTAATGAAGCCTTGGTCTTGGAGCTGCTGAAGTTGCTCCCTTAATTCTCTCAATTCAACAGGTGTCATACGGTATGGTGCTCTAGAGATTGGTGCAGTCCCAGGTACCAGATCGATTGTGAAATCCACATCTCTCTTTGGCGGTAATCCAGGGATATCTTGAAATACTTTTGGAAATTCATTAACAATCGAAATTTGTTCTACTTCTTGAGGTTCAACTTTCGAGATGACTGACAAACTAACCGGTGCTTCCTTCATTCGCGTCCCATTAAATTGTAACGGTGCTCGCCCATCGATATTTAATATGACTTTCTTTCTAAAACAATCGATTTTTACCTGATATAAAGATAACCAATCCATCCCCAATATAATATCGTATTCTCGCATCGGCATAACTATAAGATTAGTTGGTAAATTTATGTTCTCGATAATGATCGAATAGAATTTATAAATCTAACTTAGGTCTACTGAATTACCAAGGCGGTTTGCTACCGTTAACTTTTTATCTAAGGGAGTAAGAGATAACTCAAGCGAGCATAAAAGGCAGTAAGAAATAAATGAATGCGATGCTCCAGAGTCAAATAACGCTCTAGCTAAGGATGAATAAATGACGATGGTACCTTCGACTACATCGCTGCTAGCTTCGATGTCAGGCTGAATAATGTCATCTGTTGGCGGTGCTGGATCCTCATATAAGAGTGCGGCATCATCATAAGTCTGGGTCGCTCCATCCTCAGACTGTGCTAGAACATCATAACTTTGAATTGGGCCCTCGTATTGTTGCGCCAAGTTTTCGTACGGCTGTACTGTGTCGTCTCCTGACTGTACTAGAGCGTAGACTCGGCCTTGAGCTTGTGGTCGTGGTGTCTGAACTCCCTGCCTTGACTGCTGGTACTGCTGAGGTTTAACCTGTGGCGGCGGCTGCTGAGGTGGTCTCTGATATACCGATGAAGGTCCTTGCTGTGGTGGCCTCGAGTATGACTGTAGCGGCCTCTGTGGATATGGCTGAGGTGGTCTCGATGAAGGCTGTGAGGCAGAAGGATGTAGTGGAGGTCGCTGTGACATAGACGGCGGCGTCTGTTGCTGGGGAGGCCTGAAAGACTGATGTGAAGATCCTGACCTTTGTGGATACTGAGTGCGCTGTGGTCTGGAACAAAAACGAGAAGTGTGGCCCTCGAGTCCACAATTATAGCAAAATCCTGAAAATCGTGGTGCAGGAAGTACTGTCGTCGGTCTGGCCATCGATATCGATGTTGTTCTCTGCCTCTTAGCTGCATCTTGCTGGGCTGGAGATATATGTGTTGCAGTTCTAGCACCACTCTTTACGTCCCTCCTCTGATCACGATTCTTCCAATATTCGTTGATGTCTTTCTCCACTGCTAAAGCACGCTCCAACACTTCGGCATAGGTCTTCTGTACGAAAGGGGCTAATCGGCTACGAATAGAGGCTCTCAGACCTTCTTCAAATTTTTGTGCCTTACGGGTTTCATCGGACACCAGAAAAGTTGCAAATCGCGATAGCTCCGTGAACTTAGCATCATACTGGCGCACCGTCATATCACCCTGCTCTAATTTCATGAATTCTCCTGCCTTTTGATTTTTCACATACAAAGGAAAATATTTATCATCAAACTTCTCACAAAACTGAGCCCAGGTCCAGACTTCAACTCTCGGGTTCATCCTAATGACTGAGTCCCACCAATGATCTGCCTCCCCTTCTAGCATGTAAATAGCCAATTCCGCTTTCTGGTATTCATCGCACTTCATAACCGTGAATATCTTATCAATCTGTTTCTTCCACACCTTAGCCTCAGATAGGTCAGGCCCACCCTTAAATATAGGCGGCCTTTGTCTTTTGAACCTTTCCAATAAAGTTCCTATCCCTTCGTTAGTTACGTGAACAGTTTGGGTTTGACCTTGCGCTTGAGTTTGTCTTATCTGATAGCCCATAAGACCCATAAGATCACCTATAACCCTAATAATTCTACCCATAAGTGACCCATTTTCGGTGGTATTGGGACCAGGAGCTCCTGATGTGGCTCCGACATCAATATTTTGATCTGCCATAATCTATGAATAATTAAACATGTAAGCTTAGTGTGTGATAACCAAGGTAGGTTATAATAACTAAATTGAATTCTGAGTATCATTAATGGAGTGCATACTATTTAAGGTCTATAGGAGCATGAAAAATTTATTAGATTGTAAGAAAGATTTGATGATCTTAAAAGACTAACATATGAAGATTAAGAGAATTTAGACAATAACATATATCAAAATTGTAGTGCAGAAAATTCAGATTCTTATGCTACTATTCCTACTAATGATTCTAGTATTTATAAGTGTCGGATTGATCTAAAATTTTTTATGAAGATACATATATAAGTCTACTATAATTATATAAAATTTTAGCTTAATACAAAATCTACAAAAATTTCTAAAATTCGGATAATTAGGTCTGTACAGAAACAAACGATTTCTAACTAGTATACACATAACTTAATATTGGTAAAGGATAAACATATATTTATATTTTTAAATTATTTTTTAATGAAACTATACTTGTTAATATACGACTGAGATTTTGAATCAACTTAAAAGGAGTTTTAATTAATTAGTTATGACTTTTGTAAGTTAAGTAATTTCTGCCTACTATTGCTGTCCAATTTAACGTAATATGCTAAAAATCTTTAAAACTTCCTTTAGGTCCAGATTTGGTTATTAGTTCAGTGTTAAGTCTAAATAAGATTATATATGATGTCAACATAATGTAATGATCCCTAAATTTATACCTCTATTTTTTTTATCATAAAAGTAAAGAGATTTATGTTTGGGTTACTAATTCTAAAGACAACCTTAGGTCCACAATTTTAATCTAACTTGGCTTTGATACCAAGCTGTCACGCCCCGAAATTCGAGTACCCGAATAAAGTCTTCGGGACCCGAATCTCAAGGTGTGAGTTAAATATAATACATTAATTACAATCCAATTGATTTAATTAAATTCAATCAACACTTAACATCATCTAAAAGGAAATACAACTGAAATGTTTATTTAATTCAACCCTTTCTACATCGAAATTTGAACATAAACTAAACCTAATAACAAAATGATTTGAATTAAAACTAAACCTGATAAAAAAAATAAAAAAAATAAAAATAAAGCTAATAGTAGAGACCCGCCTGCTCGTAATATTCCAGCTCTGCACCTGTGCATTTGTTTTAGTAGGATGAGCATAACAGCCCAGTAGGGTCGTTTCTTACCCAAAATTTAACATGTTCAGATAATATCAATTTTTAAAAGAAGGAATCGAAAACAGATAATGGAATTTAACAACAGAATTATAAAATGCAATACATGTGATATTTCCATGAATACTCCTAACATTTGTATTATTTCTTACAACACCGTATCCAAGTGGATGGTCACGTTGCATTAACGCCCATGCACTGGTACCTCATGGTGAGGGACCCATTTATACGTTAGCTGGTCAGACTACTGCTCCAGTTGTACTCCTGACGTATGTCCACGCACACAATTGTACTCATACGCCGTACACAAAGGAGACTCCAAAGGATCCAATGGGTTCTAGGGTCTTTCACCCAAGGGACACGATTGCCCTACTTGCTGACTTTAGGGTCTCTCACCCAAGGGACACGATCGCCCTACTTGCTAATACAACCATATATACATTTTTTTTTACAATTTAACTAATCAATAGATAAGCATGAATAACATGAACAATTCTAATATCAACAAAAATAAATGATTAATAATTTAATAAATTCAATTTCTACACTATAATGCAAGTTCTATATGAGGTACATAAATTTGTTAAAATATCAAGTTCTATACGAGCTCCACCCTTGAGTAATAAATCTCACATTGAGTGGCTGGGCCTACTAAAATTCATGGTTACTTTCGCATTCTCAGCTCAAATATTTTTATTTATTTATTTTATTTTTGTGGCCCACCATCAAAAGTTGGTTCGGCAATTTGGACAGTCTGATTATCATACCAACATTTCATGGTGGACGGTTGAGGAGTCACCACCATATTAAAAATGGCAGTAAACTATCATGATATTATTATTTAATAAAGAGGCAGATTGTGGAAATAAATCCATACAACAAACCGAGTAAATGGTGTATCCCAAAGTAATAATTAAAAATGCAGGTATATGATGAATGTATACACTACAGAGCCGGAGGGGTCATGACCACTTGCACAAATCCAAAGCCGTTGGTTGATTTCTAGAATACATGCAGCCACTCCAATGCCCCACCATTCAATTTTTCATGGAAAATGGGAAAGCTACTCGCGCGAGTAGGATTTGAATCCTACTCGTGGGTCATGTGCCACACAAGACACGTGTGTGATATCTATTCCATTCATCTGAGAGGTCATGTTTTCTATGTTCCTATTGCTTGAAAATTTAGCAGTTAAACTAAATAGGTGGACCATACTTGTAAGTTGAATAAGGAACGTTGTTAGCTTTCATTCATTCATGGTGCCTAAGAAAATGGACAGACCGTGCTCTTTTATTTATTTATTTATTTATTATATTTATCTGGGCACGTTGAAGATGTGGATTGCATGGTAGATTTCTCAGACTTACAGTTGTGTGCTATGTTTCGCATATGGAGACGAGTAAGATTGTAGTCATACTCGCCTATCCTGCACTAGCAAGGTCCCATTATAATAAGAAGATCTCCAGTTCAACTGGTTGGAAACATTACGGTCCATCAAGTAAATAACTTCTAACCTTTAATTTACAAGTAAAATCTAACCCATTCAATAGGTTTATTATACTATTAGGATCACTTACAAGAAAACACTTACATTCACTCATTAAATGGATAATACTATTTATCAACAGTTATAAGTTATTTTCTATTTTTGGTGGATATCCTGACTAGTATATAGGATTGATTTTTCATATAAATGTTCTTCATGTTGTTTTAAACGAATTGAAAGGGTTGGATTTTGAATGAACTTAATATGTCATAAATCTATTGCTAGGTGGACCGTAACTTGTGGTCCAGCTTGATGGACTTAAAACATTCTCCATTAAAGTAGTTTCTCATGGTACATCTCCTGACTTTTCATGAGGAATTATTTGATACTCTGGTGGAGTACGACGATTGACATGCACACACTTTGAAATTGCAAATGAGGCATATGATAACCCAAATATTTTTACATACAGAATTTATAAGTCAAAATATAAACTTAGATAATTGGTTTATTTTATTCTGTAAATTATTTTATTATATATATATATATAATTATTTCAACATTAAATATCAGGAATATATATATAATAAAAATAAAAATAAAATATAAATTCATGAATAAGTAGGATTTCCTACATAAAAATCAACTGATAATAATATTCCAAAAAAATAAACATAATAATTAACTGAAAATATTAAATCTCAAGAGAAGATCACCTACATTAAAGTTTGATGATCCGCCTCCGCTCTAATCTCCCTCTCTCTTGATCTACAGAGCTTTCTCTTTCCCTCTCTCTCTTGATCTACCCAGTTTACTCTCCCTTTATGATATGATTGAAACTTTATTTATATCTTTCCTTTCTTTTTAATGGATATGAGGAACGAGGCGGAAGAGTGGGGAATGTGGGAAGTTTCATTTCGTGGGAGGGTTCGGCGGCCATTACCGTACAAAACGGAAGGAAAGTGGAGAAAGTGGTTTAGTCGTGCGGAAGATATAACTTTCATTATTTATTTTCTTTTAATTTTTTAAGATATAGTGGGTCCCACTAACAATAATTTAAATCTACTCCGTCCATCATCTCGGCCTGGCCAAGAGAATATATAAGGCAAAAAAATGAGGTTAATCTGAAACTCAGGTGGGCCACACGCAAATGGACGGTGGGGTTAGTTCCCACAAATTAGTTCCTTTATCAGATGCCCCAGGTATGGGCACTGGGCCCAAATATTCATGTCCGCTCATCAGGTTAGCCACGTATTATATGAAAAACATAAAAAGAACAGTTAAAAAAATAAGTTTGTGAGCGGCCCATATTGAACGTAACTAATGTAAGGAGTCTATGGACTACCGGATGGCTGGAGGTTGATTGGAAAGACGGGGAATCTACAACTGTTTTACCTAATGCCTAAAATATGTAAGCTTGTTGAAACAATCCACTCCATCTCTCAGGCCCTATCCTTGATTCTAGAACTTTGGAGTAAAGACTCAGTAATATAAACAACTAGATGATGGGATGCCAACCATAGATTATGTGTGGCGATACTATATATGGTGTGTCTCTTTCATTGAACCGTTAATCAGATCTAAATTAGGATGAAGTGAATATACGAAAATTAGCCCGACTCAAATATCAGGCGGGCAACATTATGTGAACTAAAAGATTTTAGAAGTAGCTTTACATTTGTTCCAATGATCTGGCCCGGTGGACATTTTTTATAGTCAGATCTTTAGTATGTACGGTTCAAATAATGGTTGTCACTTTAAGGATGGAGTGGATTTATATATAAAGTAAGGTGGGACTCATAAAAGTAAGGTGTTCTATGAAGGTGTTGTCCACCGATGACTACTCCTGGCCAGTTGTAAAGACCATGTTATTTTGGAGGGCGGAATACGAGAGACCCCGGCCTCACCCATGATGGGGCCTTTATGTGTGTATTACATATCCATGCCGCCGATCTGTTTTTCCACATTATTTTATAACATTATCTTAAAAATCAAGCTGATCCAATTATAAGGTGGATCATACATAGGAAACAGTGTTGATTGAACATTAATGTGCCACAAAAGTTTTAGACCATGCTAATGCTATTTTTATTTTATTTTTTCCTTCATCTAGGCTTATGTATCCTTATCAACAGATTATATGGTAAATAAATACTACAAAAACATTAAGGTGCGCTTTGAGAAGTTTCTAATGATAGGGATGTCAATCACCACTTTTCTTATGGCATGGTCTACCTGATAATTGGATCTACTTGATTTTTGGGACTGCCATCAAATGATATGAAAAAATGAATGAACAGCATAGATATATAATACATTAATCAAGATGGGGCCATGGTAAACCCTCAGTGGTGGCCACACCATCTAGTGAGGCCGCGGTCTCACCCAATCCGCATTCATTATTATATTGTATAAGTGTGCCCATACATGGCTGACTCAGTTGGTTTGTTGGCCTCTCATGAATGGACCATCTACCAAATCTGATCCCGGTCATAAATCTTGAGCCATTTTGGTTGAATGCAGACAATTGTTCTGTTTCTCTTCACGGCCGTTCATCCACACATATGAGTTTAAACCGTGGCGGATCCAAAAACTCTAGTGGGCTAGACCATTGGGGATGGAAACACTCGCCGTTAAAACCTCTCCAAATTCCACCGATAATTTTTATTTGCCATCCCAACTGCTCATAGGGTTATTTACACAGAGATGAACTGAGATCACAAATATTACCCAGATCCGAAGCTTCTATAACTCCGAAGGTTTCAATTGATAAAGTACGATATTTACTATTTACTGCTGTGTGCTCCGCTTGAGTTTGATAAGCTTATTTAATTTAGGGCATATGTATCGACATGAGCTGGCAAGACGGACGGAGTGGATGCCACATGGAAATACTGATGGTTCCCGTGTAGCTTCCACCGATAGGAAGGAGGTGGCGTGGTTACCCGGCCCTGCCAGTGTCCATCGTCACCCACCCGGTGGGATTTGATTGGACAGGTGTCGGAGTAAGAGATGGCCCGATAGCATTTTGAAAGATGTAAGGTCGAGTACGCGCTCGACCAAGCATTGCCATGTAGATTTCTTGTCGTTTGCTCCTGTCGTGGAGACAAAAATTATAATATTTCTGTCCCCGTATATGACTATTAGACGGTCGTGATGATCCGTATTTAATTAAAAAAAAAAAATCGAAATTTATGGACACATCTTCATGGATCGTTTCCTATGATTTTTATCGTGAAAGAAGAAAGAAAGAATAAATAAATAAATAAAGTCTCTTCGAAGTCGTCTTGACGTCTTTCTACCACCCCTTTCCTCTGGGTTAATCCTAATGTTTGCGTTTTCCACTACACAAGTGCGAACTTGCGAGATCTGATCCGCTCATCAGACGGACCCTGCGTGTATTCCTGGTGTAAAATTCAGGCTCGTACATTAGCTTGGCTGGCTTACAGTGTACAAAAGAAGGGAAGGTTAAAACAAACTGTCCACTAGAGGTCCACATTCAAAGTACTTGTGTGGCCCACAAGATAAATTACACCAAACTCATTTTCGGATCACCGAATCTGTTCGCTGGGGCAAGCTTGATGAGCGGATTGGATTTCTCACCTTGGCATGCGTGGCTGACCGTGTAGCAAGTGCACTTGGCATTTCTCTGTTAGCAAATGTACTGTGACGAGGAATCACATGAGACCCAACGTGAGGATGGGCATTCCCACTGTAAATAGTGAGGGTTGGATGATTGCAATCATCGGAGCCACACCGAGCGTTTTATCTCTGTATGTAGAGAATGGAATTTCCATGAGTGCGGATAGGGTGTTTCCTGGAGACAGGAGATCCCTGACTTCAGCATTTTCATTGGTTCACGTCGCTGTAAGTGCCACATCCGTTTTTTTAATATATTAAAAAAAAAAAATTACATTTAATAAAAAATATAACGGAGACGTTGGACACGGAAACGGATGGGCTAACAACCGCCAATGGCTGGTGGTGGGTGCTCTGTGGGCCCCACCATGATGTATCTATTTCATCCATGCCGTCCAACTATTTTTATCATTTTATGATATGAGACAAAAAATGAGATATATAAAAATCACAAGTGGACCACATTACAAAAAACAATGTTGAATGAGCATCAACCATTAAAAACATTTTGGGGACCATAAAAGTTTTGGATCAAGCTGATTTTTGTTTTTTCGCTTCATCTGAGCCTGTATAACCTAATCAACAGATTAGATGTCTAATAAACAGTACGGTGGGCTTTAGGAGGATTTTAATGGTGGATATCCAATTACTATTGTTTCCATGTGGTGTGGTCCACCTGAGATTTATATCCCTCTCGTTTTTGGTACCAAGACCTAAAAGTATCGGAAAAACTTGATGAACGGAATGTATGAAACACATACACCATGTTGAGGCCCACAGAGCACCGGCCATCAGCCACCGGGCTGGTGTCGGGGAGTAGCCAATCCGTTTCCGTTGGACGTTGATTTCCTGCCAAAGCTTTTGCACTAAGCTCCTGCGCAAGGATTCTGGATGGGGCCCACTGCAATGTTTTTGATAAATCCAATCCGTTCATCTGTTTTTAGACGTCATTTTAGGACATTATATCAAAACTAATATCATTTTAGGACATTATACCAAAACTAAGGTGTATACAAAACTCAAATGGGCCGTTGAAATATTTATATGGCCACGAAAGTTTTGTATTGGTGTAATTTTTTAGTGTATTCCCTTCATCCCAATAAAAATGACCTTCTGAATGCTTTGAATTTCTTTCTACACTGTTTCATCTTGCATGCCCAGTTGAGTTTTCAATCATCGGATCCTCTGTTTCGTGGATACAGCGAGCGGCTGAATCCAGCTTTATTAATGGTACATGTCACTCTGCCACGTCACCAATTTATTAAATATATTAAAAAAATTATATTTCACGGGAAGTCTAACGGAAACGGCAAACGGTTTGCATTTGGAAATCGGATTGCGCACTGTGTACAGTACGTTCTTATTATCCTGAGTAAACTTAGTTGGGCCCACCTTGTTTGTATGTGTTCTATCCACGCCGTCCATCTGTTTTTCCATATAATTTAAGGGGTTGAGCCCAAAATTGAAGTATATCCAAATATCAATTGGATCATACCACAGTAAATGGTGGGGATAATGATTTCCACCGTTGAAACCTTTCTAGGCCCCATGGCGATGTTTATTTGTCATCGAACCTATTCATAAGATCATACAGACATAGATGAAGGGAAAACACAAATATAAGATTGATCCAAAACTTTTCTATCTCTAGAGAGTTTCACGGTAAACGTTCAATTCAACTGTTTCCTATGGTGTGGTCCATTTGAACATTGTATATGCTTCATTTCTTGTCTCAAGCCCTAAAATTATCCAATGAAATTGATGGACGGAGCGGATAAAATACATAAATCACGGCAAACCCCACAGAATTTACTTAGTACGCTAAGCGTAGTGAGTTACTCACTGGGCAATCCACTTCCTTCCCTATGGGGATTCAGCGCATGGGTTGAGTAGCGAGACTCACTACTAGTTATGTCAGTCCCATCATGATGTATGTTTTGTATCCACACCATCCATCCATTTGGAGAGATCATTTTAGGGCATGAGCCAAAGAATGAATCAGATCCAAAACTCAAGTGGACCCCACCACAGAAAACAACGGAGAGAGTCACGCCCACCATTAAAAACTTCTAAGGGCCACAAAAGTTTTCAATCAAACTAATATTCGTGTTTTCCCTTCTTTAATGTCTGTGTTAACTTATGAAGAGGTTGGATTTCAAATAAAAATCACGGTGGACCTTAGGAAGGCTTCAACGGTGGACGTCACTCTCCTCACTGTTTTCTGTGGTAGGGTCCACTCCAGTGTTGGATCTGCCTCATTCTTTTGATCATGCCCTAAAATGATCTCTCCAAATTGATGGATAGTGTGGATACAGCACATACATCATGGTGGGCCCCACAGAACTTGGTGGCGTCACTTCAGTAGCGAGTCTAGCTACTCAACCTGTCAGCAGCCAATCCGCGTCCTCTCTCTACAGTACGTCGGAGCAGTAGGTTGATGCATCAATCAAGACCTTTATTTACAAAATCTGCTTGATTAGCAAAGAATATTATCTGCGACCTAGGATGAGTGATGCTCCTAGGATCCTCGCCGTGGGCCCACCTTGATCTATGCGTTGTATATCTATTCCATCCATCCATTTCTTGATATTATTTTAAGACTCGACCCGAATCGGTACTTGTGTTCGGGTCAGATTCAGTCTGGATTAGTTTAGGCCAGACCCAGACTAGGATCGGGTTAGGCATGTTGGACTCGGTACCGAGTCAGGTCAAGTTCGGGTCAGGCGTATTTCAAAACCGAATCGAGTCGAGTCAGCCCTAACTCGATCCAAATCGACTCGATGCCCACCTCTAACTGTGATAGTTGATTTTTTTATCTACACTGTTTATCTATTTTGTCCACTTACATCAGGGCAAGTTTAAAAATAGATAGATCGATATCTCAACTAGACCACACCATATGAAAAGTAGTGATGGAACACATACCATTATAAACTTCGTAGAGCCCAATGCAATGTTTATTTTCCATCCAACTAACTGATAACATCACAAAGACATGGATGAACTGATAACGTCACAAAGACATGGATGAAGAGAAAATACAAATATCAGCTTAATCCAAAACTTTTGTCACCCCAATAAGTTTTTAATCTTCTAATAATCCATGTTTCTTGTGGTGTGGTCCACCTGAGATTTGGATCTTCCTCAATTTTGTGCTCATGAACTACAATGATCTATAAAAATGGATAGACGGCGTGGATAAAATCATGCATCATGGTGGACCTTTTGAGCTTTTCCAATAACACACAGTACTGCAGTTGGTGGTATATGTTACTAGTGTCCCATTTGTTATAACCACTTGTATGAGCAAATAGTCAGTGGCTCAGGTGGGTTATACTGTGATGTTTTCTGAAAAATCAACTTAGACCACAAGGAGTGTCAGCCCGTTTTAGGCCACAAGCCGAAAAAATTAGTTCTATCTATAATTCAGGTTGACCACATGATTGTAAACAGTGTATAGACAATCCTCACCTTCCAAATTGTTTCCATTAGCCTGGCCCAAGTGATTCATGTATCGGTATGATTTTTGGCAAAATGCTTTTTATTATTAATATAATAATATAGTTGTTGAAGTGGATTTTAATATAAGTATAATATTTGACCCTTTAAAATAAAGGTTAGACATCTCTCTCCCAGCTATTTCTTTTAGTGTGTATCTTTAGGCTCAATATGAAACTTAATAACCAATGGTTATAATAGATAATACATAAACACCGCAGTGGCCCCCAGAAAAATCAAGAGTCATGCCCCATACAATATATATATATATATATATATATATATATATATATATAACTTTCTTTACAATTGGAGAAATATGGGGGATTGAATTTTTGGTGAGGGCTCACCATGATGTGTATGCAAAATTCATTCTAATAATTAAATGCGTAATCATTTAGGCCTGAATCCAAAAAAAAATTAGGTTAACACAAGATTCATGTGAACCACACTAAAGAAAATATTTGGAAGAGAGACATCTACCCTTGAAATATATTAGATCCACCATGATGATTATATAAAATGGACACACTTGTTTATCTAATGGAACCCCATCATTTTGTCTAATGAAACCCTATCACTTTGTCAAATGAACTTGTCACTTTGTCTATTGAAACCCCGTCATTTTATCTGACAAGCCGTTACTTTGTCTAGTAAAATCATGTCACTTTGCACAATAACATCGTCACTTTGTCTAGTGGAACCAAGTCACTTTATTTGAAAACTCGTCATTTTGTCAAGCAAAATTCTATCAATTTGTCTGGCAACCCCATCATTTTATCTAATGGAACATCGTCACTTTGTCTAATGGAACCCCGTTACTTTGTCCAATAATCATGTCACTTTGCTATTAGAACCTTGTCACTTTGTCTAACACTCCTTTCATTTTATCTGTTGAAATTCCGTCACTTTGTCTAACAACCTCGTCGCTTTCTGTCTAGTAGAATTCCCTCACTTGATACAGTAGAACTTTGTCACTTTGTCCTACTACATAGTCTCTTTGTGTAGTAGAACTTCATCACATTGTCTAGTAACCAAATCACTTTGTTTAGTGAACCTCGTCACTTCGTCCAACAACCTCGACACTTTGTCCAGCAACCTCATCACTTTGTCAAGTGGAACCTAGTCACTTTATCTTCTAGCCTCGTCACTTAGTATAGTGGAACCAGGTCACTTTGTCTGGCAACCCATCACTTTTTTCAATAATCTGTAACTTTGTCTAATGGAACCCTATTTACTTTGTCTCGTTTAACTTTATTACTTTGTTTAGTGGAATCATGTTGCTTTGTAGAGCAGCCTCGTCACCTTGTTTAGTATAACTCTGTTACTTCGTCCAATAACCCCGTCACTTTGTCCAATAAACCCTGTCACTTTGTCTAATGACTAACAAAAAATTATCGACAATGGATGGTTTATATTGTCGGTGGCCCCATATGATTTAAGGCCTAGATTGAATTATCTTATTGCCATGAAAACTATTCATTATATATTGTTCCTGAAAACTATGCTTAATTTTCTTGATATTTGGTAAATCTTGGGGGATGTACCTCACTAGGATAGCCATTAACGCCATCAAACCATATTCAGTGTATAGGAGACACAGATGATGGGCATGTTGGTGTTCACTCGGGTTTTTGAAAAACGAGTGGTGTACTTAGGTTTTGGGAACCGAGGTGTTAAAGACGTGATTATTGGTCAAAGAATGGGGTTCCATTATAAAAAGTGACAATGTTCCACTAGATAAAGTGATGGGGTTGCTAGATAGATTGATAGAGTTTCGTTTGATAAAATGATGAGTTTTCAAATAAATTAAGTTACTTGGTTCTATTAAACAAAGTGACAATGTTATTATGTAAAGTGACAAGATTTCACTAGATAAAGTAGCGGCTTGTCAAATAAAATGACAGGGTTTCAATAGATAAAGTGACGGGTTCATTTGACAAAGTGATAGGGTTCCATTAGACAAGGGTTTTATTAGTAAACTAATGTGCCTATTTTATATAATTATCATGGTGGGTCCTATAAATATCAAGGGTGGATGTCTCTCTTTCAAGTATTTTCTTTGGTGTGGCTCACATAAATCTCATATTAACCTTTTTTGTTTTTTTCGATTTAGGCCTAAATGATTACACATCTTATAAAATTGGCATAAGATAACATGGCCTAATTAAATTTTAGAAGAAAGAAATTAGAAGCGGATTAGCTACCGACACGATAAGTAGCTAGACTCGCTACTGAAGTGACGCCACCAAGTTCTGTGGGGCCCACCATGATGTATGTGCTGTATCCACACTATCCATCAATTTGGAGAGATCATTTTAGGGCATGATCAAAAGAATGAGGCAGATCCAACACTGGAGTGGACCCTACCCCAGAAAACAGAGAGGTGACACCCACCGTTGAAGCCTTCCTAAGGTCCATCATGATTTTTATTTGAGATCCAACCAGTTCATAAGTTAAAACAAACATTTAAGAAGCAGAAACACAAATATCAGCTTGATCAAAACTTTTATAGCCTTAGAAGTTTTTAATGGTGGGCGTGACTCTCTCCACTGTTTTCTCTAGTGGGGTCCACTCGAGTTTTGGATCTGATTCATTCTTTGGTTCATGCCCTAAAATGATCTCTCTAAATGGATGAACGATGTGGATACAAAACAAACATCATAGTGGGACCCACATAAATAGGTGACATCACTTCAGTAGCGAGTCTCACTACTCAACGTGTGCACTGAATCCAGCTGGAAACGGAAGCGGATTGGCTACTCCCCCTACCACCACCTAGTGGTGGTGGTGGTTGGTGCTCTGTGGGCTCCACTATGATGTATGTGTTCCATCCATTCCGTTAATCTATTTTTACATATAATTTTATGGCTTAATCCCAAAAATGAGAGGGATATAAATCTCATATGGACCACACCATAGGAAAACCATGGTGATTGGATATCCATCATTAAAGTCCTCCTAAGGCTCACTGAACCGTTTATTTGACATCCTACATGTTGATTAGGTCATACACACCCAGATGAATGGAAAAAACAAAGATCGGCTTGATCCAAAACTTTTATGGCCCCCAAAAATTTTAATGGTTGACATTCATTCAACAATGTTTCATGTAATGTGGTCCACTTGAGTTTTGATTTGGTCATAAAGACCCAGATGAAGAGAAAAAACAAAGACCCAGATGATATGGATGAAAGACATACATCATAGTGGGCCCACATAGCACCGAGTGGCAAATGAGTAGCCAATCCGTTTCCAATGTAAGCCGTCTAACAGATGCGGATTCAATGGGGAAAGCCTTTTGCAGGAAGTTACATCACTGGGATGTAAGGTGGGGTCCATAGTGATGTTTATAAGAAATCCAATCCATTCATCTATTTTTAGAGATCATTTTAAGACATGTAACTAAAATTTAGGATGATCGAAAACTCAACTGGGCCATACTAGATGAAACAGTGGAGAAAGAAATTCCTACTGTTGAAATCCTAGGCGTCTTGATGTTTATATGCTATCCAAACCGTTTATAAGGTCATTTTTAATGGGATGAAGTGAAAACACCAAAAAATTAGACCCATACAAAACTTTTGTGGCTATATAATTATTTCAACGGTGGTCACTAAATCCCCATTGTTTCCTCTCGTGTGGCCCATTTGAGTTTTGTATACACCTTAGTTTTGGTATAATGTCCTAAAATGATATCTAAAAACGGATGAACAGGTTGGATTTATCACAAACATTGCAGTGGGCCCCATCCAGAATCATTTCGCAGGAGCTTAGCGTCCCGTGTATAGCGGAAACGGATTGGCTACTCCGTCCGTGCTCATGGTAGGTGCTGTGTGGCCCCAACATGATGTATGTGTTTCATACATTCTGTTCATCAATTTTTGCAGATACTTTTGAGTCTTGAAACCAAAAATGAGAGGGATATAAATATCAGGTGGACCACACCATAACACCATAAGAAAATAATAGTAATTGGATATCCACCATTAAAATCCTCCTAAGGCCCACTGTACTGTTTATTTGACATCCAATCTATTGATTAGGTCATACAGACAGATGAAGGGAAAAAAGAAAAATAAACAAAGATTAGCTTAATCTGAAAAAATTATTTTTCCCAAAAGTTTTTAATGGTCCACGTTCATTCAACACTGTTTCCCCTAATGTGGTCCAATTGAGATTGTAATATACCTAATTTTTTGTAACACTATAAAATGATCTAGAAAAATAGATGGATGGCATGGATGAAACACATACATCATGGTAGATCCCACAGAGCACAGACCACAAACCACCAGGATGCCGTTAGGTTTTCCATAAAATATAATTTTTTAATATATTTTTTAAAAAAAAACTGATGACGTGGAACTTACAGTGACGTGTCCCACTAATAAAGCTGGATTCAGACGCTCGCTGTTTCCACGAAACAGAGGATCCGCACTCAATGAGCTCCAAGAGCTACAAATATTGTAGGTGAGTACAACTCATCACTGCATTCCTGTTTTTCTATTCTTCATCATCCCATCTCCTATTCAGATAATGGATTTCCCACATTTGAATCTCAAGGTATTTTGGTCGTTTATACTCTTCCATGCAATCCTTCTCTCGTCCATCAACTCCTGTTCACCCTCTGTATTTTCGTTGAAAAATGAGACCGATCGACTCGCATTGATCGCATTCAAAGATGGTATTTCTAATGATCCTCTTGGAGTCTTAAGCTCATGGAATCATTCTCTACATTTCTGCGAATGGGAGGGAGTCACGTGCAGTCACCGCCATCATCAAAGGGTCACGATCTTGAAGCTCACGGGCCACAGCTTGGCGGGCCACTTATCGCCTCACATTGGAAATCTCTCTTTCCTGAGAAGAATCTTTCTCTCCACCAACAAATTCCAAGGCGAAATCCCTCGAGAGATCGGCCGTTTGTTCCGGCTTCAGATTCTCCAACTGGATGAAAATCCACTCCAAGGAGAAATTCCATCCAATCTGAGCCACTGCTCAGAACTCGTAGCCATTAGCCTCACGCGGAATCAGCTCGTCGGAGAACTTCCCGCTGAGCTTGGTTCTTTGTCAAAGCTCATTTTCCTTTCTGTCGCTTTCAATGATATGAGAGGAAGCGTCCCACCTTCACTGGGGAACCTTTCGTCTCTCACGATTCTTAATCTAGCAAATAACAATTTTGATGGGCAAATTCCAAACCAGCTTGGTCAATTGGCACGCATTATCTTTTTTCAAATAGGTCAAAATCAGTTATCAGGTACGATTCCACCATCGATTTATAATCTCTCATCCATCCAAGTGTTTAGCGTGTCAGTTAACCGGCTACATGGAAGCATTCCCTCCAACCTAGGCCTTGTGTTTCCACACCTGCAACAGCTTTATGTAGATGTAAACCAATTCACGGGAACGCTGCCAAATTCATTGTCCAATGCTTCAAGTCTCGGATTAGCTGATTTTAGCTCCAACAGTTTTAGTGGACGTGTGCCTTTGAATCTAGGAAGTCTTTCGGGTCTCTACCGTTTCAATATCGAGAAAAATCAGCTTGGAAGCAGGGAAGGTGATGACCTGAGCTTCCTTACTTCACTGACCAACTGCACCAATTTAAAAGCCATATCTACTTATTTTAATAATCTCTCTGGTGAGTTGCCCGGCTCCATTGCTAATCTCTCGACGCAGCTAAATTTTCTGCTTTTAGGAAAAAACAAGATATTTGGAATCATTCCCAAGGAAATCGACAATCTCATCAACTTGTATGCTCTGGATCTGAGAGGGAACTCCATGAAGGGTACTCTTCCAGATGCTATTGGGAAGCTTAACAAGTTGCAAGCCTTGAGTTTCCGTAGAAATAAATTTTCAGGGCAAATCCCACCTTCAATTGGCAACATCACTCGATTAAGTTTTCTCTACCTGGATGGAAATGATTTCCATGGAAGCATACCATCTAGTTTTGGAAATTTGGGATTTATGGAAGATTTTTCCATTTCTCAAAATAAACTCAATGGCACCATACTCAAACAAGTCCGCGCAGCTCTAATCGACCTGTCTCGTAATTCATTC
This sequence comes from Magnolia sinica, assembly GCF_029962835.1. Lineage (NCBI taxonomy): Eukaryota > Viridiplantae > Streptophyta > Magnoliopsida > Magnoliales > Magnoliaceae > Magnolia > Magnolia sinica. The sequence goes on from NW_026682758.1 coordinate 38,915, forward strand.
ACTGGGTCTCTCCTGCTGGAAGTCGATAACTTGTTAAACATTCAGGAAATTGACGTCTCAGAGAACAAACTATCAGGTGAAATTCCAGATATGTTGGGAAAGTGTCAAAGCATGGAGTTGCTTTATATGCATGGCAACTTGTTTCAAGGAACCATTCCAGAGTCTCTAAAGAATTTAAAAGGTATCAAAGAGCTTGATCTTTCGCGCAATAACTTGTCTGGGCAGATTCCAAAGTATTTCGAAGAATTTCATTTCTTACAGTATTTGAATCTGTCGTTTAATAATTTCGAGGGTGAAGTGCCCAAAGGAGGAATCTTTAGAAATGGCAGTGCAATTTCAGTTGAAGGAAATAGCAAACTCTGTGGAGGTATACCAGAACTACAATTGCCAGGGTGCCCTAAGCAAGCTTCTAAGAAACGAGGAAAGCCTCTTGCTCCCAGAGTAAAAGTCACAGTCATTACTGTGGTTTTATCTTCGTTTCTCCTGTCGTGTATCATTGCAGCGCTTTATTGGAGAAGAAATTCTCCAAAGAAAGCTTCTTCTCCATCTTCCCCAGAGAATCAGTGGTTACAAGTTTCTTATGCAGATCTCCTTCAAGCAACAGATGGGTTTTCTTCAGCTAATTTAATTGGTGCGGGAAGTTTCGGTTCTGTATATAAAGGACTTCTAGAATGCTTGGAAACACTTGTTGCAGTGAAGGTACTCAACCTCCTACAGCAAGGAGCTTTTAAGAGTTTTGCCGCTGAATGCGAAGCATTAAGAAACATCCGGCATCGAAATCTTGTCAAGATCTTAACGGTTTGCTCGAGCACTGACTTTAATGGCAATGATTTCAAAGCGCTAGTGTTTGAGTACATGCATAATGGTAGTCTGGAGAAGTGGTTGCATCCAAATGTAGATGAACAACCTCAATTGAGGAGTTTGAATCTTACCCAGAGGCTAAATATAGCCGTTGATGTGGCTTCGGCATTAGATTATCTTCATCATCATTCCAAAATAACAATTGTTCATCGAGACCTAAAACCAAGCAATGTTCTTCTCGATGATGATATGGTTGCCCACGTGGGTGACTTTGGTTTAACAAGGTTCCTCTCTGAAGCTGCAGAAGGTTTCTCCCAACATCAAACTACCACATCTGGGATTAAGGGATCGATTGGGTATATTCCTCCAGGTAGAGTTTTCAATCCATTTTTTTAATTCATTCATCTTGCAAAATGATTGGTAATTTCCATATAATAATATTATGGCGAAGCTTGTTAATAACGATATGCATAAAATAATCTAAATCGATGGATATTTTTACGTTTAATGAAACCATGGAAAACAACACCTCTTGATATATATATATATATAATGTCCTAAATTTCTTTGTAATAGAGTTTGTTGATGCCAATAACATATGTTGGATCTTATTGGAAAATTTTAGAAAAATTCTTGTTGATTGTTGGATAGTTTTAAAGGTTGCTACTCGATGGTATTGAGGATTCTTCGATGTCATCGACTGATTATAGATGGTTGGTGATGTCATCGAAGGTCCCATCAAAGAGGTGCACAAAATTGCTTAGGTGTGCGATTTGTTTCCTACTTCAATTGCGGTAGTATATATACAAGGTGTAATTAAAATTAGGGTATAAATTAGGGTTCTTTAAACATGCTTAAGGGTTTGAGAGGATTTTTAAGAAAAAAAGTTCGAGCATTTTTTCTTAGAGCTTTGATTGCCAAGATTTCATCTCTTGTAACTTCATTTTTTATAGTGCATTATTACTTCGTGTGGTAATTTTTTCCCCACTTAAATTTGAATTGCTTTATGATTGAATATGTTTGTACAATCATGATTATCTTGTTAAATTTCTCTTTGTGTGCTTGATGTCAGCCCAAAATCCAAATGGTCCATGTCATGTAACGCCCAATGAAAACCCCCAACGCACAACTTTTACCATGATCCAAAATTTTGGTGGGCTATAGCAAAAGAAAATAGTTTCCTCTCTTGATTTATATCTCTCTTTGCTATGGCCCACCAAAGGTTTGAATCAGGGTGAAAATTGGTCCTTAGGGGTTTGATGGGGTGCTGCATCACATGGACTGTTCGGATTTTGGACCCATGACACGTGTGTAAAGGTGTATATGTGTGCGGGTGAGCATGTGATTGACAACATGCACTTTTGTGAATGGTGGTGATCATCTGGTCGAGGTGATTTGATGGGCCTCAACAATTCTTGGTAGACCCTCTTATATCCAAGGGTACACGATGGTTAAATTTTGGGTTGATTGGACCCCACATGGATTCACACTATAATAAGGTACCAACAATTGTTAATAGATTATTTCTCTAGCCGTGATACACTGTTTGTTTATGTGTGTGAAAACAGTGGATTTTTTAAAATCTATTTATATGATATTTTCTTAGGACTATTTGTTATGACAAACCATACGCTCATACTACAAAGATTGAAGAAATATATATGTTTAGTAGAATTCCTTATTCTCAGATATTCTAAATTTTGGAAAAAGCAGAAATGTTAATTATTTAAATGAAATATTCCCTTCTCCCTCTCAATATCTAACCACTATTTCTATCTTTCTTTAAATAGATGCCTAACATTCAAATATGTGATATTTGTAAATCGTAGAGTATGGGATGGGCGGTAAGGCATCTACACATGGAGATGTATACAGTTATGGAATCCTTCTACTCGAGATGATCACTGGAAAGCGACCAACTGATGACATGTTTAAGGACAATCAAGGCCTTCATCACTTTGCAAAGTCGGCTTTTCCAGAACAAGTAATGGAGATTATAGATCCAAGATTTCTCTTTGAAGATACTGAAGCTATTCAAGACAGTGAAAATCATAATAGTTTGAGAAATAGAATGCATGATTGCTTGGTTTCATTGGTCAGCGTTGGTGTATCATGTTCTGCAGAATCACCAAAGGAACGAATGAAGATGAGAGATGTTGTCATAGAAATGCACGCAATTAGAGACTTATATATGGAAGTTGGGATTCACCGACAGAGACAAAATAGGCCCCTATTGTTAGGTGAGGGTTCATCTTACCTCAATAACTACTAAGATTAGATTAGTAGTTACATTGAAGAAGATTCCGACATAAAATAGAAGTGCTTGATATTTTTCTTTAAAAGCTCTAGATATATCTTGTTTAGTGTTGAATCTAGGGGAAGATGGGGTTTTTTTTTTTTCTTTTTCTTTTTCTTTCTTTTTGTATCTTGTATTAAACATATGGTGATTGTATTATAAATATAATATGAGGAAATACTTATCAGAAAGGAGAATATTAGGTACTAAGACACCGAATCCTCACAAAATTTTATATAACCTATTCCAAAAAAAACCATTATAATCTTATAAAGTATTCATCAATGGCTTTGCCTATTGATTTAGAAGGTGTGCACACACGCATGCCAAAAACAGGAAAAAAAAAAGAAGAAGAAAAAAAAAGTAGTTCTAACAGCCCATGTTGTCCAAGTTGGGCCTGGCATGCATGAAAGAGGTGAAAGAAATAGCACCAACAACCCATATTGTCCAAGTTGTTTTGGGCCTGACTTACTTTTGTGGGCTTTGAAACTTTGATTTGGGCTGAGCTTGAGCTTTTCATATACCTATTGGGCCAAATCTGGGCTAAATTCCTGGTCAGATTAGTGTATGGTTGGACCCATGCCCAGGAATGCAGCTCGATTAAAGAACGTGCATCGATGGAGACTCTGCCCATTCCCACTTTCCCTTGCCGTATTTTCAGTACAGGGAACATTCGTGATAGGAGAACCCTATTTATTAACTAACTCAATGGGTTTGAACCCATAGATCAATGGCATACAACCTATGTTTCAACGATGAGGTCATGAGCTCAAGTGATCTGGCCTATGAACCAGAGCAGTAAATGGCTTAGTGAAGCATGTCCAGGTCTAGCCCTTTAGCTATGTACTTGTGTAAATGCCCCAAAAGACCTGAATTAGGGTTCAACAATCATTTCAGTACATGAGGTGGCGGGGTTGGTGAATCTAATGTGATAGAAATGTATTAGATGTTCCCGTCAGCGAGCAACAATAGCAGGAGAAAGTGCATCCGGAGGGAATATTGTGGAAACAAATTCGAATACAATCAACCAAGATAATCAAACGTAAACAAAAACATGCTAAGAAGACACAAATTTTATGTGGAAAAGCCCTCTCCAGCAAAAACTATGGTACAAAGCGAGAAGCAATCCACTACAAAATGATATTACAAGAGATATAGAACTTACAACGATGAGAACTCCCTTCGAATCACCCAAAATCCTACTTTTTGCTCTATATAACCCTCATGAACATCTTAACATTCACTTAGAATACTCTAATTCTGATTACACCTTATATATATACTATCACAATTGAAATTAAAAATAAATCGCGCACTTATGCAGTTTCGTGTGCACCGCCAATCGATCGACATTGATTGAGCAATCCTCTATCAATCAAGGATGCATGTTTGATCAATTGAACATACCAAAAACATTTTATAAAGTTTGGGATATTTTTCGAATTACTATTGATTGATCGACTTGATGATTCGATCAATCAAGCATAGTCCAAAACGTCCAAAGGGCAATTTATCTAATTTTAAAGATGTTCGATTGATCGAGTATGATTATCAATCAATCAATGTCCCTTATTTCTAAATAAATTAAAGGCATCCATTCAATATACTACGGTTAATCTGGAATCAATGCGTTGACCAGAACTTAGATTTGACTTGGCGAGCAACACAAAACCACATGGTACTGGGAGGCCTCCCTTTAAGAAATCCATATAGTTAGATCATGTTTGACCAAATTTGAGTTAACTCTGACATGTTGCATCAGACTTGGTGAAATCTTAAACCATTGGTCAAGCCTAGCCCATAAGCTAGCATCGCAAATGGGCCAACCTATAACTTGTCCAAGTCCAGCACCCGATGAACCATTAACCCATGTCATTTCTTGCTCGACCTGAATCAAACTTGGACCAGGCCTGGCTTAACGGATCAAGTTGGACTAAGTTCGAGCTGACTCGGACGAATCTCATCAGGCTCATCCAAGTCTTAAAAGTTAAAACCATGGTTCGAGCAGCCCATGTGCTGGCATCTAAAATGGGCTAGCCTATATCATGTTCAAGTCTATCCCATGAATCAAGATCCATGCCTTGCATGACCCAAGTCAGGCTCAATCTAGGAACTCCGAATCTCAGTCACCAATGCCAAGCTAGTCATGTTAGGCCATGCATAACCCTCAAGCCCGCATGTAAGGCTCGTATCCTAGTCTGTACCGTTCCGTAAGCTTCCGCGGTCCTCCCGGTCGATTTTCGGTGACCTGCAATCTGTTATCAGCATTTGTGCGTGATCCTGAGTCAAGTCCTGCATATCGGAGTCGACTCGACTTGAGATTGTATCTTTGCAACCGTGCCGTAGCCGTGGTTCCGATGCCACATTTCGGACGCCGAGGTAATACCCGGGTCAGAAGATGTGGGCACACGTTCATTCGGAAGAAACATGGCATGTTGCAAATTCTAAGAAAATCTCTACAACATGTCCCATCAATCAATCAATCAAGTACACACTTTATCTCAAGTACATCACCCATATCCCATGCCACCTCACCCCCTTACAAGTTAACTCTCTCTCTCTCACCCATACCTCCTTTACATAAATTTTAACCCAACCCATGCCTTCCCATCCCCATTTCTTACAACACCCACTCCATCCACCTCTTTTCATCCATCACTCCTCTCTCTCTCTCTCTCTCTCTCTCTCTCTCTCTCTCTCTCCCCCCCCCCCCCAAGCAACTAAGGGAGAGTGGACGTCCATGGCTTCTAAGGAGATGAGAACGTAATGTGGCCCACCTTCCTACCTCACATCTCCAACCTCCAAGCCTCATCTCAACCGTTGGATCACATTCCTTAGAGCTATAGAACGCGGTGATGGAAGAAGGAAGAAGGGATATTGAGGTTGGTGATCGACCGTTGAATCTTGTTCTACGGCCCACTTGTTGTGGGACCCACTTAATGTATGCATTGTATAAGGAAGGGCCCATTAGTGGCGGGGTCCCTCCCCTTCATGTTTCTCTCTCTCTCTCTCTCTCTCTCTCTCTCTCCTCCCCTTATGATGGAGTGAGCCCCACTAATATGTGTTATATCTACTCCATCCATCAAAAGGTGTGGCCCACCATATTGTAGGTGATGATCCATACCATCCACTGTTAGGACAATAGGAATCCCACCCACTGGAGTACCCTGATCCATAGCTCAAGTGGTAGGCTGGGTGAAAGATACCTCGTTTTCAACAGAGGTCTTTGTAGGCCTTTTTTTTTTGCCCTAAGTGAGACCCACCTGATCATGGATTGACTGGTGGTCGTGCTTTGTGGGCCCCACCCTATATAAAGTATCCATTAAGGATGGTGGGGTCCCACCGTGCTTTACGTCCGCATCTAGGCCGTCCAGGGCCTGGACGCTAGACCAAACCCTGTTGTAATGTGTGTGTGTGTGTATGAATGATAGGATATAGTAAGTGGTGGGCTCCACGTGGGGACCCACCTGCTTTGAGGTTACCAGCCCGTTAGGTGGACCATATCTGCACTATCCATCCATTTATGTGGGGCCACCGTAACGTATGGGTTTTGCCACAGCGTCCAGCATGCTGGGCGGGTGGGACCCACCGCTGATGGATGTGGTTCATCCAAATTGTCCATCCATTTGGTGAGCCAGTCATAAGGCTTAGGAAGAAAAATAAGACAAATTTAAGTATCGTGCGGACCACACTGTAGAAAACAGTGGAATTGAACGTCTACCATTAAAACCCTTTGGTTATAGAAGTTTTGAACCCATATGATATTCATTTTTTTTCTCTTTGTTTAGGTCCTTACGACTTTATGAACAGACTGGATGGGAAATAAATACTATGGTGGGCCCTCTTAACTTTAACAGTGGGAATCACTAACACCACTGTTATTTGTGGTATGGTCCATATGATCTTTTGATACAATTCATTTGCCTGGGTAACGCTCTAAAATGATCTCTATAGATGGATGAATGGTGTAGCTGGAGTGGCTCATTTGATATGGCCTATTTGATGTATTTGGGGCCCATTTGGAAGGGCCCGATGTGATGTATTTGGGAACCATTTGGTGAGGCAGATGTGAGGTATTTGCGGCCCATTTGGTGAGGGCCGATGTGATGTACTTGGGGCCTATTTGGTGAGGCCCGATGTGATGTACTTGGGGCCCATTTGATAAAGTCCAATGTGATATATGAGACCCTTGTTGAGGTCCATTGTGATGTATTTGGGGCTCACAGGTTAAGGCCTGTTGTGATGTATTTGGAGCCCATGGGTAGAGGCCCATTGTGATATATTTGAGACCCATGGGATGTGGCCCTTGTGATGTATAGTAGGCCTGTGCTAGAGGCCCATTGTGATGTATGTGTGGCCCATATGATGCGGCCACCTGATGTATGAGAGGCCCATGAATGTGACCCATCGCGATGTGTGTTAGGCCCTTGTGTGAGGCCATGGGCCCACTATATGTTCGGCCCTATGTGAACCACTTCTTGAGAGCAATGTTTGTTAAATGTCCACATTGATGGGCAATGAGGGTTAAATGTCTACATTGTGACCTTTCCTTAGGCCCTTTATTAGGCCGATTATCGAGGTTGATTATCGATTCCGATTGTCGAGGCCGATTTTGATTATCAAGGCCGATTCCGATTATTAAGGTCAATTCCGATTATCGAGGCCGATTCCGATTGTTGAGGCTAATTATCAAGGCCGATTCCGATTGTCAAGGCTAATTGTCAAGGCCGATTCTGAATGTCGAGGTTGATTCTGATTATCGAGGCCGATTGTCGAGCCCGATTCCGATTATTGAGGCCGATTATCGAGGTCAATTCCGAATGTCGAGGCCGATTATTTATCGAGGTCAATTCCGATTGTTGAGACCGATTGTCGAGAGGCCGATTCCAACTGTCGAGGCCGATTGTTGAGGCCAATTCTGATTGTCGAGGTCGATTTTGATTGTCGAGGCCGATTGCCGAGGCCGATTCTAATTATTGAGGCCGATTGTCGAGGTCGATTCTAATTGTTGAGGCCAATTCCGATTGTCGAGGCTGATTCCGACTGTCGAGGCCGAGGCTGATTGACGAGACCCAATGTGATGTATTTGCGGCCTGTATTTAAGGCCTGTTGTGATGTGTATTCAGTCCATATTTAAGGCCCAATGTGATGTATATGAGGCCTATGTGATAAGGCCCATTGTGTTGCATTCGAGGGCCAGGCGATGAAGCCCATTGTGATGTATGTAGGGCCCATGTGAAATGCCCATCGTGATGTGTACTAAGCTCTTGAGTGAGGCCCATGGTGTTTTATATTAGGCCCTTATGTGAGGTCATGGGTCCACTATATGTTAGGCTCTATGTGGGTCACTCACTGGGGGCAATGTTGGTTAAATGTCCACATTGTTGAGGTTGATTGTCGATGCCGATTATTGAGACCGATTGTCGATGATGATTATCGGTGTCGGTTATTGATACTGACTATGAGTATGTGACAGCATAGCATCATGATACATGCCCATACGCATCATCTGCATGTTTGTTATGAGATATGATTGACCATTGCATATGTCATAGTGTCGGTGGTTTATGGGACTCCCTGATAGGTGGAGTTATCCCACATGAGTGTACGGTATATATGCGCAGGATTGATGCATGATTGGACTACATGACTCATGTATCTTGCATTGTGTGTTGTGATTACTATACGCCCTAGCGACATCAAGGTCGTAGCCTCCAAAAGCATATCGTGGATGGCCAGATGGGACACCAAAAATATGTTATTAGCATCGGGCTGCCATAGATGACCCTAGATGAAAATCCCTAAACCCTCTTGGTACCAGAGGATGCCCTAACGTCGAGATCGAGTGGATATATATGAGCGCATGAGGGTTGTATACCAGTAGGCTGCATCTCCCACTATGTCGTGGTCGGTTGGGAGGGGGTGTGACCTTACCTACCTAAGGGAGTAGGCAATGCTAGGCTGAGTCTGACCATCTTGAGGAATGAGTCTGCTATCAACGAGCCAGGCCCGATATTGGCAGTTGGATAGTAAGGTCTCTTCCACTTAGCCAGTTATGCGCTTGATGAGGCGGCAGGTGGTGTAACTAGACCCCGGTGATGATCCCAGAGATGTATAATACTGATTTGTTGAGCAAGAGTTGCATAATATTCATTCATTCACTATCCACTCGGGCTGGTGGTGCGCAACTAATTGTTATGTATACTTTCGCAAAGGCCAGGATTTCGGTTGGGGCCCGCGACAAACCTGAGGTCAAGAACTTACCACAATCTATCTATCCAAATTTGGTATGAGACTGTTTTGGATAGAAGTCCTTTGTGATAGGCCCCATAGCCTGCGATACCACGTACTATTAACCCGACTTCACACTGCAGCTTGGTCATTTCATTCGCATCACATATTACATATTGCATTACATTCTCAGCATATGGCATTTTGGGTTGCTATGTTTCTGCATTTTATATGACGCAGATGAGCCTGATGGCATTCGTAGCTCTTCCGAATTGCATATTATATTGCATCCTCGATATCTGATACCTGGTTTATTATGTTTCCGCATTATATAGCCTATTTACATTACTTTCTCAGTATATGACATTAGCTTGCTATGTCTTTTCATCGTATATCCTGGATGAAGTTGATGGTATTTATGGACTTGTTAGTATTTCTGTTTATTCTGATATTGTATGATTCGTAGACTTACCAGTATTTCTGTTTACTCTGATATTACATTCTGAGCACGCATATACTGCTCACACACTTACACCACCCTCTGAGTTTTCTATAAGCTTATGCACAATAAATGCGTGCAGGTGGAATTAGGTTGCAGCAGCGTGGAGCTTGGAGCATATAACCGACTTTTGGAGCTTTAATTTTGATATATGTATTTCCCTTTCAGCATTGTATTCAAATGTTTATATTTGTGAATATGTGATGATGATGTTGCCTATGTGATTTGGGTATAGTTGTAGTTATGCTTATTATGAGTTAAATGTACATTGGAAAATCCTCCTTGTAGGATCCTATGATCGGAATTTGGTGTAAGGACGCTAGGAGCTGAGAATGAAGTACTACGAAGGCTGTTGGTACCAGATTCGGCGATCGAAAATTTTATGAGCTCGGTTTCCGAGTTTGGGGCATGACATCGCATCCAACTAACAAGCCACAAAGATTAGCCCAAACCAAACCCAAAGCTAGGCGGGCCCATTTCTGATCTAGCTAAGTAGCTGATGTCAAAGCCCTATGGTCCCCACCATGATGTATGTCTTTTATCCACGCCGTTCATTCATTTTTCTAGCTTATTTTAGGGCATGAGCATGGCAGATATAAAGCTCAAGTGCACCACACCATAGGAATTGTGGGATTGAATTCTTACCTTCAAAAACTCCTCATGGCCAATGGTGTTTATATTTTCCCATTATACAGGTCTTATCTGACCTTATGAACAAGTTAGATGGCAAATAAACTTTATGGTGAGCTCGAAGAAGGTTTCAACACATGGCCGCCCCCACTATTTCTTGTAGTGTGGTCCACATGAAGATTTGAATTTGTCTCATATTTTGGGCTCATGCACTAAAATGAACTGCAAAAAATGGAGTGCCAGCATGGAAAAAACATATGCATCTTGTATGGTGGGGTCCACGGAGCTTTGACACCAACTAATTGGCTGGTTTTAAGGTCACCGGCTTAATCAAATCTTTTATCATACCAAGTAAACTCTGTTGGGCCCACCGTGAATATCTGTAATTTATCCATGCCATTCATCCTTTTTTTAGCTCATAATAGAGGTTGAGCTTAAAATTGAAGCATATTTAAACCTCAAGTGGACCACACCTGAAACAGGGGAAATAATGATTTCCATCGTCCAAACCTTCCTAGGTTCTTTATTTGTCATCTAACCTTTTTTTCTAAGATCACATGGACATGGGTGAAGGGAAAACACACTTATCAGCTTGATCCAAAACTTCTGTGGCCCCCAAGAAGTTTTCAACGGTAGAGTTCAATTCACAATGTTTCTTGTGATGTGGTCCACCTGAGCTTTGGATATAGTAAAATGGATGGACGGAGTGGATAAAATGCATAAATCACTGTCACGCCCCAAACTCGGAAACCGGGCTCACAAAATTCTCGATCGCCGAATCCGGCGCCGACAGCCTCCGTAGAACCCCATTCTCGGCTCCCAGTGCCCATTCGCCAGGTTCCAATCCTGGGATGCTACAAGGAGGATTTTCAACACCAGTTTAATTTGTAATCAGCATAACCAAGGGCATAACCCACAAACAACAACCAAAAACTCCATCACATTTTCACTATGATCAAAAACTTTACAAGTACAATGAGCAATAAGGGAAATACAATGGTAATAGACCAAAAGCTCCAAAAAGATCTGCTACGCGCCCAAGCCTCAGCGCTGCTGCGATCCCACGTCACCTGCACGCAACGGTCGTGCATAAGCTTATAGAAAGCTTAGAGGGTGGTGAAAATGTATGCTCAAGGTGGTAATGTAGTTATGCAGTATCAGAGTAATGCGAAACATGCTGATGAATGCCAAGAATCCCATTAGCCGTACCAAGGCCATGCGGTGCAAAGAATGATGTCGGCCATACCAAGGCCATGCAATGCGAAATGCAACTCAAGCATACAAATCCTCATCTAAATCCACATATCGATATAGCTCAAAATCTGGAATATCACAGGGGTCTAGTACACTCCAAGCCAGATTGCCGCCCCATCGCGCGCAATAAGGTGAGTGGAAAAGACCTCGCTATCCGCCTGCCAATATCGGGCTCGGCTCGTCAATAGCGGACCCATTCCTCGAGCTGGTCAGACTCAGCCTAGCATTGCCCCCTACTCTCGGGCGGGTAAGGCCGCACCCCCTTCCAACCGACCATGACACAGTGGAAAGCGCAACCGTCTGGTAATCGGCACTCAGCGCTCATGCACCCACTCGGTGTAGACGTTGGAGCAACCTCCTGGTACCATAAGGGTTTAGGGACTTTCACCCAGGGATATCTATCGCACCCCATGTAGAACAATATTTTCGGTATCCAATCCTGCCAACCACGATACGTCTGTGGAGGCTATGGCCCTGATGTCGCTAGGGCGTACAGTAACCATATCACACAATGCAAATGCATGAATCACACTATCCAGTCATACAGCAATCCTACGCGTATCGTGCGCTCATGTAGGGCAACACCCCTATACGGGCCATAAGCAATCCGCCCGAAGGCATATGCTATGATCAGTCATTTCTCATATCAAGCATACGTATGATACATATGATCATGAATCATGGAACTAAACATGTTATATGGGATGGATGATGTACATAACAAAGATGGGCCTAGACGGCCTACACATCAGACGTACGAGCCTAACAATGGGCCCTAGGGAAAGTCATAATGCGGACATTTAACCACACTATACTTGCAATGTGAACGTCAAACCACCATTACTCCCAAGGCATAGCCCTGACGTAAACATCATTACATAAATCATGTTGGGATCGTACATTGCAATGGACCTTAGGTACATCCCATTGTGCCTTAAATACGTCAAATGGCCCATATCATATGGGCCTTATATTCATCAAGTGGGCCACATCATTGGGCCGCACCAATGGGCCCTATGTGCATTGCAATGGGCCATAACCCGTGGGCCTTAGAATGCATTAAATGGGCCTAATCTCATGGACCTTATGAGTATCAAATGGGCCACACCAATTGGGCCCCATATATACATCAAGTGGGCCTCAACCCATTGGCCCCATTACGTCTTAATGGGCCTCGACCCATGGGCCCCTAATGCATTAAATGGGCCTTATATATATATCAAAGTGGGCCTTGCATATACATCAAAGTGGGCCTCAACCATGGCCCACAAGTGAACTGAAATGGGCCTCCCACCATCAATAAATTATATATAATATAATATATATACATATATATATGTAACATATAATATTATATATAATATAATATTGTATATATACATATAACATATAATATTATATATATAAATATATATACACACCAACACACACGCGCCCACACACACGTGCACCCACCCACACAGTGGGCTCCACATATCACAGTGGGCTCCACGTCCACCGTCCAGGCGGACGGTGGTAATGAAACACATACATCTATGTGGGCTCCATGTGGGGCCCACCGTAATGTTGATATGCCATCCAACCCGTTGATAAGGCCACATGGGCCTAGGTGAAGGGTGAAAAGAAATTTCACCCTGATCCAAAACTTCTGTGGACCTCAAGGGGATTTCAAAGGTAGAAGTCCAATCCAACTGTTTCCTACGGTGTGGACCACCTGAGTCTTGGATCAAGCTGATTTTTGGGGTGGGCCCATGTCATGGGGTGGCCCACCCTATGCACCGATTAGATGGGAGATAAACATTAAGGTGGGGCCCGGACGCTGGCGCAGGCAGCGCCTGCTACCGCCTGACACAGCAGCAGCAGCTGCTGTGTGCTTGATTTTATTTTTTTTTGGTTTTTCAGTGGTTTTCGTAGGAGGGGTCCATATCTAGGCGATCCACTCCGTCCAATAGCCTTCCATGGCTCCAGACAAACAAAATAAGCCCGATATTGGGCATATTTCAATGGTAAACCCACTGTTTGCCATGTTATGGCCCACCTGAAAATCTCATCAGTCCCATCTTTTGGCTCAACGCCTAAAACAAGCTTTGAAAGGGAATGGACGGCGTGGATTAAATGCCTACATCAAGATGGAGCCTACACAAGGGGACCACCCTCCTTGGCTTGGAAACAAGGTACTTGTGTTTTCCAAAAAAAATAACGCCCAGCGTCCCTGGACGCTGGACTGTATGCCGAACCAAGTGGGCCTCCTCATGTGGGCCACCACTGATGGATGGTGTGGTACAATACATGCAAAGTGGGCCCCACTTATAAATAGTTGGATAAAATACCTACCTCATGGTGGGGTCCATTCAAGTGGGCCACATAACCTCATTAACATAAAAAAATAATAATAAATAAAAATAAAAGGGAGAGAGATAGAGAGTGAGGCCCGCGTGATGGAGGGACCCCGGCACTATGGGCCCTCCCTTGCACTAAATCATACATCAAGTGGGTCCCATTACATGTGGGCCCATTAAAATTAAATCCAACGGTGGAGATCCCTTCTCCACTAAATTAGACGGTCTAGATGACCCTAAGCATGCAAAGAAATAAACATCATGATGGGGTCCATGGAGAATGGCCCCATCATGGAATGATCATGATGATCCAAGTGGGCCATCGGCCACATCTTAGGGTCCAAAGTGAGATCCAAACCATTGATCGGTCGGCCTCACTTGGCCCATCTTAAAAATATCAAAATCTACCCTATCAAGGCACCCACCACTTGATCTTCTTGCTCCCTTGGCTTCCTTAGCTCCTTGTGCTTCTCTTTGATGGAGGAAGATGAGAAATGGATGGTTGAGATGAGAGATGAAGGGGTAGGAAAGGTGGGCCTCACAAATGCATTTTTCTCTCCATGGAAAATGCTTGGACGTGAGGAGCTCTTGCTTGGATTGGATTTGAAAAAAAGAAGGAGAGAGAGAGTTGTAAAGGGAGAGAGAGAGGGAGTGATGGGTGATGGAGTGATGGATGGGAGAGAGAGGGATGTGTGTGTAAGAGGCTTTTTGACTTTTTTGGCAAAAGGTGTAAGAGAGGTATGGGTTTGTGTATTTGGGGGTTGCTTGGGAAAGGGTGAAAGTTGATGTGTACTTGACATGATGGGATTGATGGGATTGATTGATTGATGTGACACCTTGTAGAGATTCCCTCGGAATTCGCGCCGCGTTTCCTCGCACCGAACGCCGCCCACATCTCCCAACCGAGCATTGCATCGGCGCGAGTCGCCGCATCGGGCGGGCGACGCGCGTCGCTAAGGTACAAGCCCTGGTTTGAGTCGACTCGGGCGACACGAGAATCCAGGTCTCGCGCAAATACCGGTTAAGGGTCGAAGGTTGCCGAATTCGACCAGGAAGACCGCGAAGCCTATGGAACAAGATGCAGTCAGATACGGGGCTTACAACTCTCCTCTCCTAATAGAAATTTCGTCCTCGAAATTTACACAATCATCACAACTAAGCAGAACTCAAGAGGGAGAAGAAACATACTCATCATCTTATAACATCAGAGATAACATACAAAATACAACACATAATCAATCATCAAAGAGATGAGGATAGTGCTCTCAAATCTTGGCCTCGCGCTCCCAAGAAGCCTCCTCAATAGAATGGTAACCCCACTGAACTTTCACCAATGGAATGACCTTGGTTCGGAGGACCTACTCCTTCTGATCAAGGATACGGACTGGCTGCTCAATATAGGAAGCGTCCTCACGAACCTCTAACGGCTGCCAATCGATAACAGGAACGATGTCTGACCCACACTTCCTCAACATGGAGACATGAAAAATGTTGTGGACGCCAGACAACTGAGATGGCAAGGCAAGCCGATAGGCCACGGCGCCAACGCGCCCAGTGATCTCAAAAGGTCCTATGAATCTCGGGGCAAGCTTGCCCTTCGCTCCAAATCGAACTACGCCCTTCATGGGCGAGACCTTGAGATACACATGGTCCCCTACATCAAACTCCAAGGGACGACGCCGACGATCAGCAAAACTCTTCTGCCGGCTCTGAGCTGTGCGCATCCTCTGCCTGATGATATCAATAGCCTCTGACGTCTCCTGCACAAGCTCGGGACCTAAGAGACGACGCTCTCCCACCTCGGTCCAACAACTCGGTGATCTGCATGGTCTGCCATATAGTGCCTCGAAAGGAGCCATGCCGATGGTCGCCTGATAGCTGTTATTGTATGCGAACTCAGCCAATCGCAGATGCTCATCCCAGCTACCTCCGAAATCAATCGCGCAGGCCCGAAGCATATCCTCAAGGATCTGGTTGACCCTCTCGGTCTGGCCATCGGTCTACGGGTGATACGCGTTGCTGAGCTATAAATCAGTGTCCATCGCTCTCTGAAAGCTCCCCCAAAACTGAGACGTGAACCTCGGGTCTCGGTCAGAAACGATCGAGACTGGAACGCCATGCAGTCTCACAATATCCTCAATGAATAATCTCGCAAGCCGGTCCAAAGGCCAAGTCGCACGTATCGCAATAAAATGTGCCGACTTCGTCAGACGATCAACGACAACCCAGATGGCGTCATGACCGCGCTGAGTCCTCGGCAAGCCCATAATGAAATCTGTCGACACGTGCTCCCACTTCCACATCGGGACACTCAACGGCTGCAATAGACCAGGGGGTCTCTGATGATCGGCCTTGACACGCTGGCACGTGTCACACTCGGCCACAAAGCTGGCGATCTGGCGCTTCATCCCTGCCCAAAAATACTGTCGCCTCATGTCATGGTACATCTTCGTCGAGCCAGGATGGATAGAAAACCGCGATCGATGTGCCTCGGTCATAAGATCTCGGCGTAGCTCAGGAATATCCGGGACACATAATCGGCCTCTGAAGCGAAGTCCACCATCTGTACCAATCTGCCAATCTGTCTGACTCTCAGATGCTGCCTCTGCTCGGTAATCCTGTAACGACTCGTCTGCCTGCTGAGCCTCGATCACCCTTGCGACAAGAGAGGGTTGAATCGACAGGCTCGATAACTGCACAATAGAAGACTGCAAGCCAAACTCAAAGTCGTACTCTGCTATATCCTCGAGCATCCGCCACTCCTGAATCATCATATGCGCCACCAGGCCTCGTGGCTGACGGCTGAGGGCATCCGCCACCACGTTCGCCTTACCCGGGTGGTACTGGAGATCGAAATCATAGTCCTTCAGGAGCTCCATCCAGCGCCTCTGCCTCATGTTTAACTCAGACTGCGAGAAGAGGTACTTCAAGCTCTTGTGGTCAGAAAAGAGCTCGAACCTAACCCCATAGAGATAGTGTCTCCACACCTTCAGTGCGAAGACAACTGCAGCCAACTCTAAATCATGCGTGGGGTAGTTCAGCTCATGGACCTTGAGCTGACGAGACGCGAAGGCTACAGGCCTGCCGTGCTGCATCAGGACAGCACCCAAACCAATATGCGAGGCATCGGTGAATACAATAAATCCGTCACTCCCAGAGGGAAGAGTGAGGACAGGAGCGGACGTCAGACGGTCCTTTAACTCCATAAATGCTCGCTCGCAGGCGTCACTCCAAATAAACTCTGCGCCCTTCCGAGTCAACCTAGTCAACGGGGCTGCAATACGAGAGAAGCCCTCAATAAAACGCCGGTAGTAGCCCGCTAAACCAAGGAAACTGCGGATCTCGGACGCGATCGTGGATTGGCCCACTGACGCACCGCCTCAACCTTCGAGGGGTCCACTGCGATACCCTCCCTCGTCACCATGTGACCGAGGAACTTCACCTCCTCTGCCAAAACTCGCACTTCTCCGGCTTTACATACAGCTGGCGCGGAGGGTCTGCAACGTAACCTCCAAATGCCGCTCGTGCTCCTCACGAGTCCTCGAATAGATCATAATGTCGTCGATGAAGACTACAACAAACCGATCGAGATACGGACGGAAGACCTCGTTCATCAATCGCATGAACATCGCCGGGCGCATTGGTCAACCCAAAAACTCGAAGTGACCATAGCATGTCTAGAAGGCCATCTTCGTAATGTCCTCCTCTCGGACCCGAATCGGATGAAACCGTAACGCAAGTCAATCTTCGAAAAGAACTGTGCACCTGCGGTAATCAAACAAATCATCAATCCTCGGGAGCGGGTACTTGTTCTTGATCGTGACCTTGTTGAGCTCGCGGTAATCTACGCAGAGCCTCAACGAGCCATCCTTCTTCTTCACGAAGAGTACCGGCGCTCCCCACGGCGAACTGCTCGGACGGATAAAGCCTAACTCGCGCAACTCGTCCAACTGCTTCTGCAGTTCCCGCAACTCCAATGGTGCCATACGATATGGGGCCTTTGAAATAGGCACAGTACCGGGCACGAGATCAATCTGAAACTCGGTGAGTCGACGAGGCGGTAATCCCGGAATCTCCTGAAACACATCGGGAAAATCGCAAACCACAGGCAACTGGTCGACGCTCACCGCTATGGGCTCCTCTAAGGCACAAGACATCAAACAAGACAACGACTCTCCTCTGGGCTCAGCAATGAACTGGAACTGCGGCAAGCCAGGTATACAAAACGTGACTGTCCTCGCGGAACAATCCAATATGGCGTGGTACTCGGCAAGCCAATCCATGCCCAGGATGACATCGAACTCGGACATAGGCAAAGCAAATAGATCGGCAGGCAAAAAGATATCCCCAACCAGAACGGGGCAAGATGAGCAAAATCGGCCCAACACTGCAGTCTTCCCCAAGGGAGTTGATACAGTCAACCCCTCACGAGCAGACTCCAATGGCAAACCAGTCGATCGGCAAAAACTCTCGGCCACAAAAGAATGCGATGCACCAGAATCAAACAACACACGTGCAATGCATGCAGATATTGAAAGTAGAACCTCCACTGCGGCTGCCGATCTCCACTGGAGCCTTGCAAGCCGCCCTCCTCGTCCTCAGATTCCACGGCCGGAGCGCCGATGCCGACGCCGCTGCCGCTGCCGCTGCCGCCGACGTCGATTCCTCCTCTCCATCTTCCGGCACCTTGTACCTGATCCGGTCGGCCGCCGTCCGTAGATGATCCATGAGCTTTGCTCTGATCTTTTCGATCCCGTCGTCGGTTGGGAGATCTCGTAATTTCTCGTGAGCAGAAGGGGTGGAAGGTTTGTGGAAGCTGCTGCCGCACCGCACCTAAAACAAGTGCCGGTGAACTGTCTTGGAGGTGGTGCCGAGGTGCCGGGGTGCCGCTAGTGCTCGGAAGGTGGGCGACTGTGGGCCTCTCGCCGTGGTCGACCTGCCGATATCACCGGAAGGAGCTCGCCTCTTCCGGTCTCTCCTCTGACCGCGATCAGACTGAGAACCGTCCCACTCAGCCTAAAAAATCTGGGCCTTCCGCACCACTTCCTCGAAGGTAGGGAGCTCATGCCCAATAACACGGCCTCGAAGACCGTAACGCAAGCCGCTCTCAAATCGGCGGGCTCTCCGCTCCTCATCATCCACTAAGTAAGGTGCAAATCTGGACAGTGCTACAAAACGAGCGGCATACTGAGCCACTGTCATATCGCCCTGCACCAAGGCCTCAAACTCCAACGCTCGCTGTCGTCGGATGTGATCAGGAAAATACTGTCGGTCAAACCGATCCACAAAATCCTCCCAAGTCCAAACAAAATCAGTGCCCGCTGCTCGGGAGACTGACGCCCACCAGTGCTCAGCCTCACCATGGAGAAGAAATACGGCTAATCGGACTCGCCGCTCAGTCGCGCATCCCATCGTCTCAAATATCTTCTCTACGTCAGCGCGCCATCTCTCAGCCACGGTCGGGTCTGGCTCACCCTGAAAATGCGGGGGATCGAGGCGTTGGAACTCTCGAAGGAGGGCACTCGAGCGCTCCTGCTCTGCCTGTGCTGGTGAAACGACTGGGGGTCTGCCCTGCCCCTGAAGTGCGGCCGTCACAGCCTGCAGCATCTGCTGTAACTGGGAAGCACTCACAGATACGGTCGGCTCCGCACCGGTCTCTGGTGGAGGAGCTGCACCCATAGGCTGGGCAGCATGAATTTCTGGTAGAGGAGCGACATCCTCAGGCTGGGCAATAGGAATCTCTGGCGGTGGAGCAGGGATCGTAGGTGGTAGTGCGGGAGCCGCAGGTGGTGGAGCCGGAGTCTCAGGTGGTGGTGCGGGAGTCGATCGGGTCACTCTCCTGCGCGCCATGTCCTACAGGAAAGAGCGAAGGTGCCTATCAACTTTGAAAACTCTCGAAGGCACACTCGTTAAGGGTCGGTAATAAAAGATCGCTAGGCTATCCGAACTTAGGACTTAAATCATTCATAACAGACATGTAATGTTGTTCTTAGTTATTTCCGAGTTATGCTCTAATACCAACTCTGTCATGCCCCAAACTCAGAAATCGGGCTCACAAAATTCCCGATCGCCGAATACAGCGCCGATAGCCTCCATAGTACCCCATTCTCGGCTCTCAGCGCCCATTCGCCAGGTTCCGATCCTGGGATGCTACGAGGAGGATTTTCAACATTAGTTTAATTCGTATTAAGCATAACCAAACGTATAACCCACAAACAACAACCAAAAACTCCATCACATTTCCACTATGATAAAAAAACTTTACAAGTACAATGAGCAATAAGGGAAATACAATGGTAATAGACCAAAAGCTCCAAAAAGATCTTCTACGTGCTGCTGCGATCCAACGTCACCTGCACGCAATAGTCGTGCATAAGCTTATAGAAAGCTTAGAGGGTGGTAAAAATGTATGCTCAAGGTGGTAATGCAGTTATGCAGTATTAGAGTAATGCGGAACATGCTGATGAATGCCAAGAATACCATTAGCCGTACCAAGGCCATGCGGTGCAAAGAATGATGTCGGCCATACCAAGGCCATGCAATGCGAAATGCAACTCAAGCATACAAATCCTCATCTAAGTCCATATATCGATACAACTCAAAATCTGAAATATCACCGGGGTTTAGTACACTCCAAGCCAGATTGCCTCCCCATTGCGCGCAATAAGGTGAGTGGAAAAGACCTCACTATCCACCTGCCAATATCGGGCTCCGCTCGTCAATAGCGGACCCATTCCTCGAGCTGGTCAGACTCAGCCTAGCATTGCCCCCTACTCTCGGGCGGGTAAGGCCGCACCCCCTTCCAACCGACCACGACACGCTGGAAAGCGAACCATCCGGTAATCGGCACTCGGCGCTCATGCATCCACTCGGTGCAGACGTTGGAGCAACCTCCTGGTACCATAAGGGTTTAGGGACTTTCACCCAGGGATATCTATCGCACCTCATGTAGAACAAGATTTCGGTATCCAATCCCGCCAACCACGATACGCTGGAGGCTATGGCCCCGATGTCGCTAGGGCGTACAGTAACCATATCACACAATGCGAATGCATGAATCACACTATCCAGTCATACAACAATCCTGTGCGTATCGTGCGCTCATGTAGGGCAACACCCCCTATACGGGGGCCCCTAAACAATCTGCCTGAAAGCATATGCTATGATCAGTCATTTCTCATATCAAGCATACGTATGATGCATATGATCATGAATCATGGAACTAAGCATGTTATATAGGATGGATGATAATCATAACAAAGATGGGCTTAGACGGCCTACACATCAGATGTACGAGCCTAACAATGGGCCCTAGGGAAAGTCATAATGCGGACATTTAACCACACTATACTTGCAATGTGGACGTCAAACAACCATTGCTCCCAAGGGATAGCCCTGACGTAAACATCATTACATAAATCATGTTGGGATCGTACATTGCAATGGACCTTAGGTACATCCCATTGTGCCTTAAATACGTCAAATGGTTCATATCATATGGGCCTTATATTCATCAAGTGGGCCACATCATTGGGCCGCACCAATGGACCCTATGTGCATTGCAATGGGCCATAACCCGTGGGCCTTAGAATGCATTAAATGGGCCTAATCTCATGGGCCTTATGAGTATCAAATGGGCCACACCAATTGGGCCCCATATGTACATCAAGTGGGCCTCAACCCATTGGCCCCATTACGTCTTAATGGGCCTCGACCCATGGGCCCCTAATGCATTAAATGGGCCTTATATATATATATCAAAGTGGGCCTTGCATATACATCAAAGTGGGCCTCAACCATGGCTCACAAGTGAACTGAAATGGGCCTCCCACCATCAATAAATTATATATAATATAATATTGTATATATACATATAACATATAATATTATATATAATATAATATTATATATATAAATATATATACACACCAACACACACGCGCCCACACACACGCACACGTGCACCCACCCACACAGTGGGCTCCACATATCACAGTGGGCTCCACGTCCACCGTCCAGGCGGACGGTGGTAATGAAACACATACATCTATGTGGGCTCCATGTGGGGCCCACCGTAATGTTGATATGCCATCCAACCCGTTGATAAGGCCACATGGGCCTAGGTGAAGGGTGAAAAGAAATTTCACCCTGATCCAAAACTTCTGTGGACCCCAAGGGGATTTCAAAGGTAGAAGTCCAATCCCACTGTTTCCTACGGTGTGGACCACCTGAGTCTTGGATCAAGCTGATTTTTGGGGTGGGCCCATGTCATGGGGTGGCCCACCCTATGCACGGATTAGATGGGAGATAAACATTAAGGTGGGGCCCACGGCTGTAGCCGTGGGTGGCTGTGCGTCCGTCCGGACGCTGGCGTGCGCAGGCAGCGCTGCTGCCTCCTGACACAGCAGCAGCAGCTGCTGTGTTGTTTTAAATTTTTTTTTTTTAATTTCTAGATTTTCAGTGGTTTTCGCAGGAGGGGTCCACATCTAGGCGATCCACTCCGTCCAATAGCCTTCCATGGCTCCAGACAAACAAAACAAGCCCGATATTGGGCATATTTCGGTGTATAAAAGCAAGATGGGATATTTCAAGGGTAAACCCACTGTTTGCCATGTTATGGCCCGCCTGAAAATCTGATCAGTCCCATCTTTTGGCTCAACGCCTAAAACAAGCTTGGAAAGGGAATGGACGGCGTGGATTAAATACCTACATCAAGATGGAGCCTACACAAGTGGACCACCCTCCTTGGCTTGGAAATAAGGTATTTGTGTTTTTCAAAAAAAAAATAACGTCCAGCGTCCCTGGATGCTGGACTGTATACCGAACCAGGTGGGCCTCTTCATGTGGGCCACCACTGATGGATGGTGTGGTACAATACATGCAAAGTGGGCCCCACTTATAAATAGTTGGATAAAATACCTACCTCATGGTGGGGTCCATTCAAGTGGGCCACATAACCTTATTAACATAAAAAAAATAAAATAAATAAAAATAAAAGGGAGAGAGATAGAGAGTGAGGCCCGCGTGATGGAGGGACCCCGGCACTATGGGCCCTCCCTTGCACTAAATCATACATCAAGTGGGTCCCATTACATGTGGGCCCATTAAAATTAAATCCAACTGTGGAGATCCCTTCTCCACTAAATTAGACGGTCTAGATGACCCTAAGCATGCAAAGAAATAAATATCATGATGGAGTCCATGGAGAATGGCCCCATCATGGAATGATCATGATGATCCAAGTGGGCCATCGGCCACATCTTAGGGTCCAAAGTGAGATCCAAACCATTGATCGGTCGGCCTCACTTGGCCCATCTTAAAAATATCAAAATCTACCCTATCAAGGCACCCACCACTTGATCTTCTTGCTCCCTTGGCTTGCTTAGCTCCTTGTGCTTCTCTTTGATGGAGGAAGATGAGAAATGGATGGTTGAGATGAGAGATGAAGGGGTAGGAAAGGTGGGGCTCACAAATGCATTTTTCTCTCCATGGAAAATGCTTGGACGTGAGGAGCTCTTGCTTGGATTGGATTTGAAAAAAAGAAGGAGAGAGAGAGTTGTAAAGGGAGAGAGAGAGGGAGTGATGGGTGATGGAGTGATGGATGGGAGAGAGAGGGATGGGTGTGTAAGAGGCTTTTTTACTTTTTTGGCAAAAGGTGTAAGAGAGGTATGGGTTTGTGTAAGAGCTTTTTAACTTTGAGGGTTGCTTGGGAAAGGGTGAAAGTTAATGTGTACTTGACATGATGGGATTGATGGGATTGATTGATTGATGTGACACCTTGTAGAGATTCCCTCGGAATTCGCACGCGCGGCGTTTTCTCGCACCGAACGCTGGCCCACATCTCCCAACCAGAGCATCGCATCAGCGCGCGAGTCGCGGCATCGGAACCGCGGCGACGACGCGGTCGCTAAGGTACAAGCCCTGGGTTGAGTCGATTCGGGTTGACGGCACGAGAATCCAGGTCGCGCGCAAATACCGGTTAAGGGTCGAAGGTTGCTACAATGTTGGCCACCCCTGCCAGGGAATCGATACCAAGACCTCCGTGTTGAGACGAGGTATCTTTCACTTAGGCCATGTTTGTTAACACTGAATTTTTGCACTTAATGCGGAATTGGAAAAATTTTCCGTGTTTAGTGGTGTTTGTTAATACGTTGTTAACGTGGAAGACGGAAAGCGCTAAGTGGTTTTTCACTGAATTATTTCCGTGATAGGAGTCTCGCTTAATGGTGAACACGGAATGCGCTCCGTGATTTTTTATTAAACAAAAAGTTTTTGCTTCCAAAAGTACCCCTTTTCAAGTTACTATGGCAAATTTTTCTTATAAGTTGTCCGCGCAGTACAAAATCAACTTTTAACCTGTGAAACTTCTTTATGCCCCACCATGATTTATGTGTTTGATCCACACTGTCCATCAATTTTTTTCAAATAATTTAAGGTGTGATCTAATAAAAGGAACATGTCCAATGATTAATTGGACCACAAGGTGAGGATTGAACGTCCACCGTTAAAAACTTCTCGAGAGATGGAGAAGTTTCAGATCAAGCTGATATTTGTGTTTTCACTTCATCCACGTCTACATGACCTAATGAATAGGTTGGATGGTAGAAAAACATCACAGTGGCCCTTAGAAAGGTTTCAACAATGGCTGTCATTATCACTGTGGCATCCTTTGGTGTGGCTCACTGAAGCTCTAGACCTACTTCATATTTTATATCATATATTAAAATAATATAAGAAAAACAGTGAACGGCTTAGATAAAATACTTACATGAGGGTGGACCCTACAGATCTCTGCCCAGACCGTCCGGGCGGGGTAGGACGCAATCCGCGTTCGAAGGGAAATGGATTGGCTACTCCCCTGCCACCAGCAAATGGCTGGTGGTCAGTGCTCCGTGGGCCCCACAGTGAAGTTTATTTGTCATCCAACCTGTTCATAAGATTACACAGATATGAATGAAAGGAAAACACAAACAAGAGATTGATCCAAAACTTCTGTACCCTTAAGAAATTTTCAACTGTATAATTTCAATTCACACTGTTTCCCTTGGTGAGGTCTACTTGAGACTTGGATATACTTTTTTTTGGGTACAGAGCCCTAAAATTATCTTTTAAAATGTATGGACGGAGTGGATAAAATATGTAAATCATGATGGACCCCACAGAGTTTACTCAGTACGCTTAGCGTGTTGGGTTACTCAGTACGCAATCCGTGTCCCTGGGAGCCTGGGACGGATTGGCTGGTGCATTGAAGTCATTTCTATGGGTCCCATCACGAGGTATTTGTTATATCCAAACCGTCCATCCATTTTTCGAGCTCGACATAAGGCTTGAACTGAAAAATAAGACAGATCTAAAGAAAAAATGGACCACATTGCAAAAAGCAGTGGGGGATTGAACGTCTACCATTGAAACCCTTTTGGGGTCACAGAAGTTTCAGATCAATATGAAATTTGTTTTTTCTTCATCCAGATATTTTTGACCTTATGAATAGATTAGATGGAAATACAGTGGGCCTTAGGAGGATTTTAATGGTGCATATCCAATTATTATTGTTTTCCTATATTGTGGTCCACTTGAGATTTGTATCCCTCAAATTTTTGGGGCGAAGCACTAAAATGATCTGTAAAAATGGATGAACGGAATGGATGAAATACATACATCATGGAAGGGCTAACAGAGCATCGATCACCAGCGCTAGTAGCTGGGGGAGTAGCCAATCCGTTTCCGTCTAGGACGCTGGTTTCCTGCGAAAGCCTTTCGCGGGGAGTTCCTGCGCTGGGAACGCAGATGGGTCCACTGGGATGTTTGTGAGAAATCCTCACCGTCCATCCATTTTGTGAGTTCATTTTAAGACATGAGGCCAAAGACGAACCGTATCCAATGCTCAAGTGGGTCAAAAAAGTGATAATTAAATGTCTACAGTTGAAATATTCGTGGGGCCAGTGAAGTTTTGAGAATGCCAGCATTAACTCTCAGTGCGCACCGTGTGCCAATGAAATTATTTTTTTTTTCATTTAAAAACTCCTCTATCAAGATCAATTTGCTTTTGTGGATCACTTTTATTTTATTTATTTTTTTGATGGGTTCATTGTTTAAGGAGAATTAATGGCCCATTTAGTGAAAACGTGGAATAATCAAATACATGGCCATCATATCCAAACAAATTGCATGTTGGGATGTTGTGAAACTGTGCTATATAGAATTTTTGGGGTGGATTGCACACCCAAACGACACATTTTGAATCAGGTTTTGGGGACTGTGATCTCTAAATTAGGTTTTTTGAGCCATGAAAATTTGATTTTGGTAATGATCACAAACATTCCAGCTATGTGGGGCCCACCCATAATGTTTATGTGGAATCCAAGCTGTACATCTGCTGAAAATCCTCATATTGATCATACATCGAATCATCCCGATCCGAAACTCGGGTGGGGCACCTGCAGGGGAAAATGTACAATCATGGCTAAAACCAATATATTCACTTGATGTGGCTCAACTCAGATTTGTACTGATAAGTTGGATGGCATATACACAACATGGTGGACCCCGCATTCCATATGGATGTATTCTATGGTGGATGTCCCTCTCCCCAGTGTCCCCCATGGTTTCCTTTGGTGTGGTCCACTTGAGCTGTGTGGATCAGGTTTGATTTTGGGATCTAGGCCTAACATGGGGAGTATCTAATGGACGGTTGGATGGCACTCAATCATAACGGTGGATCCATACAACTCCCACCTATGGTAATTACCATACCTTCAAACTCAAGTGATCATTCTCCTTTGGATTTTTGGATTTTAATAATTAAAAACAAACCAATATATGTAGTTTAGAGAAGTCCACATGCACCTCAATTACATACCAACCTGGCATGCCCTGGGGGACATCTGATCCATGCATCAGGTGGGCCCCACTATCTTAATAACTTGGCCCAAACATCAGGCGAGTCCCCTGAGTTGGTAGGCCACATATTTACAAGGGAATAGTTTTTTTTTCTTAATAGCTACCAGTCTACTTTCAAGATACATGCCGGGCTCCCAGTGAGTGTTGGGTAAACCATGATGAGGCCCACTAGACATACAGCTGAAATCCAACCAACAAAGGAACATTGAAAATGTGGTTTTGAACTAAGCAAGACAAAGGGTGCATTTGTTATAAAATCTCACTCGAATTCAAAGCAATGGGCCTCACTTCACAATCCCACGGAAGAAAACTTGTAGTGTGATGCTTATGTTAAGTTGCCTCACTGATCTCATTCTCTTAATAAAAATCATTTCATCACTCTTAATAAAAATCATGCTAACTACATCAAAAAAGAATCTATCTCCGATCCACTCTTCCAACAATACAATGATGAAAATGCTCTTTCAAAGATGAATATCGAATCAGAGAATGATATGCCTGAAGTGGAAGGAGTATTTGGAAACTTTGAACAAACTATTATGTCCAATATGCGAGAAGAAATTGCCGCCACACTTATACATGCAATTCATTAATTTTTTTATTTGTTTTTGTGAATAATGATATTTTAATTTTCTATTAAATACTTTATAGTTTATTTGAATTAAATAGAATAATTTTATTTTCATTTAATAAAAAATAATTTCTTTATAACGTAAAGCATTTCCAAACAGGAGATAGATAGGGGCAAATGTGTCAAATTAACATATTTCAGACATTTTAGATGTTTTTTAATAAACAGATTGTTTTGAATTCAGTACTTAATTTTCAGACTTCAGCCATAGTTCCACTTGAGCTTTGGATATAGTAAAATGGACGGACGGAGTGGATAAAATGCATAAATCACGGAGGGTTCCACAGAGTTTACTCAGTACAGTCCATTTCCCAGCCCTACCGCGCTCCTTCCTCCGAGCATTGCTTGCGTGCGAGTATTCTGTCTTCGGACGGTGGAAATAGGAAAAGCTAGAAAGAAGGAAGAAGAAGGAGAGATGGTGAGCAACGGTAGCAGCTCATCTCCCAAACCCAACCCTAAAAAAGCTAATTTGATGGATCATCGTTCCATCAAACACCTTCTTGACGAATCCGTCTCCGAGGTTCCAAAACCCTAGACCTCCCCCTGTCTATCTATCTCGATCTCTCTCTTGCATTTCTAGGGCTTTCAGAGACTTTACATGAGGTTCTAACTCCTCTTATTGCAGATCGTCACCGGCCGAGGATACACCGAAGACGTGCATCTGAGCAACATCAGATTGCTTGTGGGAACGGTCATCATTGCCATTGCTCTTGTCGCGCAGTTCTACCGTAAGAAGTTCCCAAAAAACAAAGATTTTCTCATCGGATGCATCGCATTATATCCTTCAAAACCTAATTCTTGTACATCTCTCGGAGAAGAAATAATCTTCTCTTCAGTGTGTTTGCAGTGTAATCTATCTATTGGAAATTGGATTTTTTTTTTTTTTGACTCCTTTTTGGCAAGTATATCGTCTTCAATGGATTGTTGTAGTTGATCATCTACAAAAAGGAGAAGAATGCGATCCTTTTCACTAATGCTCTTCCAGTGAGTTCTTCTTCTTCTTCTTCTTCTTTTTTAAGATTTTAGGAAAACGTCAAATATTTTCTTCTCTGTCTGTTATATATATATATATATATATATATTAACAATGGGGAAATAGGCAATTTGGGTTGGAATTATAGTAGCATTTTCACATAGGTAGACAATTCATCTGGTGGGCCTTATCGCAGATGCTTGACGCTGCAAAGGTACCTCTATTAGATAATTTTAGCTATTCAATAATTGAATTGCAATTGAATGGGTAAAAGGAACATAAGAGAAGGCCAAGGGACGATATGCGATAGGCAATTACCATTAATGAGGTGGACGTAATTGTTTGATGGGGGTTTGGTCCATCACCCATCCATGGTGGGGCCCACCAGATGGAGGCACGTTCTGCTGAGCATTGTGTGACTCCACCATTATCTTCAAATTCAATTGCGAGATTGATAAAGTAGAACTTTGTTTGATTCAACTTATACAGTATTCAGCTATTATATAAAAACCAATGAAATCAACTTATTTTAAACACTTTGATTGTCATCAGAGCAGTAAGATTTCTAACACAGGTTCAGAGCTTCTAGTTGTGAAAGCTCCCATAGTTCATGCTCTAGTTAATGCTATTGGATTGGTGGGGCATGGTGAAAAGTCAAGTTTTTGAGAGAAAAATCATGTCGACTTGGGAAATTGGATGACTGAATGGTGGTGGTGTAGAAATTTACAAAAAGCAAGGGTAGGAGGGTGATTGGCATCAATCAAGAAGATGGTTGTAGTGTTCAGATCAGGAATAGATTAATTCAAGAGATTCACAAATTTTGGCTAACCTACACATTGGAAGTCCAAGCCAACCCAACTCCGCATAATCTTGTTTTCCTAGTTTTGATTGACAACAAAGCTTCTAAAGATGTGTTAAGACAAATGCAACTTCAAGAACAAATGTATAAAGTATTACCTACTTGCCTCCAAGAACAACAAAACAAACTAGATTTCTTATCATATTAACCAACCAATAACCCAATGGGAACAATTTTACCGAAATCGTTGATCTTCCTATTTTTTCAATTATGAATCTTGCTATCTGGATTATGTGTCATTTGCAATCGAAATTGCTATTTTGACTGATCCACAAGTATGGTTCTATAATCTAGACTAGAATACCTTGTGATGTCGATCTATATTCACAGTGAAGAGATTTGTACATTGATTTATGAAATAGAATGCATATGTAATATTATGCATGTGGGCCTTGTAATAATAATATTCCTTATTTCACGTATAAATTGCAGTATTGATTCTTGTATAAAACTATGCTATATACCGAGTTATGTGCTGGAGCAACGTACATGATCCTACCCCTAGCGTACAACCATTGGAGGAAGTAGTGTACTGCTTGCTTGTTCTTGTACCATGTGCCGAAATGAACCATGATCCAGCTAACACAAAGACACTCGAAACTAGGCCCAACAACTCAATAGCTTGTATTAACATAAACTTGGTAATGTCAAAAGGAAGGTATATTGATTGTTTCAAGTTTTGTGATTTGGAAGAAATCCATTGTATTGATATCCTTTTGTGTTTCATTGTTTGGAGTGCGTTGATTCTTGATGGAAGGTAAATTGTGAAGTAATAGATTTTTCTTTAATTGCTTAATTTGATAATGGATCAAACTCATGGTTTAAATGCTCAAACTTGTGCTGATTCCATGTTGCCTCAAAACTTGATTCATTACTCAATTCAATTTCTTTCAAGCTTACGAATTGTTAGTGTGACGTTGTTGCCTTTGCAAATTAGACAAAATGTTTGTGCTCTATCTCTATGTGAATTTGCCATGGGTAAACAAAGTCTTTAGCCTAAAGGTGATATCTTGGAACTCCGATGCAACTTGGTTATCAAGTCAATGAGACATTGACGGCTAAATCGTAACGAAATGGACAAGATTACACCCACAGGAATATTTGAATAGAGAGGGAGATATACTTTATTGATATCAAAGTTCATCTTACAATACTTAAGAAAATCTCACATATGAAAAATTTTGAAATGCCTACCTCCTACGCTGCCCCCTCTTTTATAGACCCTAAATGAATCTTCATTGAGAATTTCCCTAAACTAATAGATTCATTTCAAACCAATCTAATCTGCCCAAGAATGTTGGACTTGTACGACGAATCTTCATCTTTAGCGGAAGCTGGTGGTGCCTATGCATCAGCTCAGCACAACCTTTGTGGGGAGTCAACTGTAGATGATGTCTCTTTCGCTTGCACTTTTGTGGGTGCCAACTTATTTGTTGTAACTTAAAAAGTTCTTTGTGGATCCTCAAATATTTGCCCGGTTTCGTGCCACAATCATCTTTTGCAAAAGTGCTTCATTTCAAGTATTGAGGCCTATTTGCATGTTTATCAATGTGGCCGCCACTATCAATGGATCCATCTATCGATCCATTAATGAATCTATCCATCTATTGATCCATTAATGAATCTAAGTGTAGGTCCAACGATATTGCATTTTCAGATTTCAACTTTTCCTTTGACTCTATAGATCTCTTCATCATTTTCTACTGCAATTCTCAATTATTTATCGCATTCCAATAATCAAAGGATTCGATCATTGGTGTCTTCATAAGCTGAGGTCACTTGTTATTGGTTGGGACCTTGGTGGGGACGTTTCCCTACGTGTCCATGTACTCCAACTTCGGTCCTTGAATTCCCTCCACACTGGAATTCTACCACTTGAATAGTGAGATTACCTACCACATGCCTATCCCACATCGGAGCT
This sequence comes from Magnolia sinica, assembly GCF_029962835.1. Taxonomy (NCBI): domain Eukaryota; kingdom Viridiplantae; phylum Streptophyta; class Magnoliopsida; order Magnoliales; family Magnoliaceae; genus Magnolia; species Magnolia sinica. Next base: position 70,249 of record NW_026682758.1, read on the forward strand.
CCTACCACTTTGGGTATATGTAATATTCTAGTTTTTTTTTTGGCACAAAGAGGAATTATACAATGGTAGGGTTGAAAGCTTGTGTAGCATTATTCAGGTTTTTAGTATGTGAAAGTGGGGCCCGCAGGAACCCTTGGATCTGGGATCCAAACCATTGATATTAGGGACCCGGGGCCCCACTAGAGATTTCTGATACTCTAAAAACTCTTAAATGGAAAAAAAAAATTAATAAAAAAATCCTAACCCCTGCAATATGTGGCCAAAGAATAGACAGTTAAGAAAGAAAAAAGAGCAATAGTTCACATTAGATCCAAGAAAAGGCCAAACATTCTATAGGTTAGGCCCTCTTGGGAGTGTAGTCAATGCATTCTAGGTGCATGCCTGGGCGTTTTGGCCCTATTGTACCCTGCCTAGACCATGGGCGAGGCAGCTACCTCATTTATGAGCCTAGGTGTGCCTAGGCATGCCTGCCGCACCGGTGGGGTTTTTTTTTTTTTTTTTTTAAAATAATAATAATGTGAGATCCCCTTATGGGCACCTCATAAGTATGGTTTTTTACCACCCAATAAGAGTGTGAATAGAAAAAGAAATGGCTTTTAAGCCCTTTTCCAACAACTTATCTCCTTTTATGTTAAGGTCATCGCATTGGACTTCTTGAAACCAGGTTGAGCTTCCGTCATTGTCGTACAAGAGATTAAGACGAATTGGGGATTTCAGGAGAATTGGAAAACATGGGTTATTCAGGGATTTTAAATATTGGATTATAGGTTTCGAAAATTTAGAGATTTTGGCACATTGTAGTTTTAGATTGGTGAATCTGGTATTTGGGGAAAGTGGGAAATTTAGGTCTAGGATTTGGGGAAATTAGGATTTAAATTTTGGGAATTTGGGGGAAATTGGGAATGTGGGGTTGCAAGTTAAGAGGAATTCATGGCATTGACTTTTGATTATTTCAAAAAGATTAATTTATGTCCATAAATGATTAAATATCAATGTTTATATATAAATTTTTTTTTTAAAAAAAATGTGCCTGGAATCTCTAGGCATGTGCCTAGGCCACTTGAACATTTTAGGCGCTATAGGGGTAGGTGCTCCTGGCGCCTTCAACTATACTACCTTCAGTTTCAGGGATTTTTGGTGCATGGACCATCCAGAGTTCAACCATCATATCAACAATTTGGACAACTGAATGATGGCCCTAAGGCCCCGCCTCTACAATTCGCCCATGCATTGATGATGCCTCATTCCATGAACTATATAATAGAGACATGCATGGCATGTATGTCACTTCATACGTATCTCCAGATGTGGCATTCCTATGGCTGTTTATGAGCAAACACACGTATGCGAATATGTAACATGATGCCAATACCACTCAAGGGGATTTTCTTCTACTGGAATCCACCATGTCAAGTCGGAGCTGCATATGACTCAAACTCATACAAACAGTTATATAACTGTCTCCAGCATGGTAGCCCCAGGAGGCGCCATGATAAATGTCCCTTTCATGTGTCAAGCAAATAGGGGCTCCCATAGAGTGACTCCAGAAAAATGCCTTAAAAATTGGCAACCCTGGAGTTACCTCGTGAACATTTTGGGTGGTTTTGATAATTGATCCCTGGTAAGATTCCAAAAAGAAAAGGAGGATAATTGGTACCAAAAAATAGCTGGTGAGAGCTGGGTCCAGCTCCATGGCTCAGTGGTAGACTGACAGTATTTCAACACTGAGATCATGGGATTGAGTGCCCATGAGGGGTGTGTGTGTGTGTGTTAAAAAAGGGATGGCGAGAGCTCAACACCCAAGAGGACTTGAAACACACTAAAACTAGAGAAATGATCACCAACAGGCAAGGTACCACTTGTAGTACTGTACCATGTTTCTGCCAACATGCCTCTAGTGGAGGACATTAGTACCATGAAAATGGTAAACCCCACTGTGAGATCACCTGGCACAAAAATCAGGCCCAGTCGCTCCTCTCCCTCCCTCCCTCTTCTTCTTCTTCTTCTTCTTCTTGTTCTTCTTCTTTTTTTTGAGATGTGAATTTTCAGTTGCAATTGTTGTGTGCAGGGATCATTCAAAAGCATTGGACTGATAGTATCTTCCAAGCTGCCAAGATTCTCTGACTTGTATACACTGTCCATCACCAGCGCAGATCCAAAATCTGTTTCTGCCAACAAACCAGTCCATTTCATAAAGAGTGTTACCAAGTGGTTAGTCCATTTGATATATTTTCAAATTTCTCCTTCTAGGGATGGAATGCCAGAATCCTCGTTTTGGCATGGAGCTATCGTACTATGCATGAGGTGTATCTATTGTAAGCTTGGGTTTTCAGGCTGAACAAGTGGGGATGCACATCAGAAAAGAAAAAAGATTGTACAAGTGGTGATCACAGTCCAATAATTCCAAACTGTTGATATTATGGGTTGTATTATGAATTCCAGGTGCCCCAAAAATTCTCCCAGATTGATCATGACGGTTGAATCTTCCGGCATTGTTCTGTTGTATTTTTGTATGTGGACCATTTCTTTTTTTACTGTCTGCCTACTGGCAACCACTAAAGGTTATAGGATTTCCCCATATTTGGCGTATGGCCAACTGATATGGGATTTCCCCGTATGGGAGACTCAGTATATGGGCTATCAATACCACAAGGTTATAGGATTTCCCCATATTTGGCATATGGACCAAAAATATCGGATTTCCTCATATGGGAGATACTCAGTATACCGTCCATCCATACCACAAAAGGTTATAGGATTTCCCCATATTTGGCATATGGACCAACAATATGGGATTTCCCTGTGTGGGAGATACTCAGTATATGGGCTATCAATACCACTAAAAGTATAGGATTTCCCAATATTTGGCATATGGACCAACAATATGGGATTTCCCCATATGGAAGATACTTAATATATGGGCTATCAATCATGAGCTGCCCCATAGATTTGAATCATGGGTTCATTGGTCACTTGTACAAATAGAACCTAAGCACGCCATAGATTTTCTCAAGCTGAGCATTGTTTAATGCCTCTTTTATGTTGCATGGATTGCTCTCCCATTTTATACACGAATTTGACTTAGAATGAGTGGAACAATTTGATCACGATCCATGAGTATGGATGAATTTATGCAAGAGAGTATAAATCATTGGCACTCATAGATCCAATTGGTAGAATTTGAATGTTTCTTTGATTTGCAGGTTTACTCGTGATGGGATTCTGGTGGAAGGTCTGTTCTGGAAGGATGTTAGCAAACCGATTGATGATTATAGTGGAGATTCTTGAAAGAATTAATAAATGAACTCAAACAGGACGAATAGATATGACATGACAGCTCAGACAGCAGTTTGCGCTCATCCCTTGAAAATTTGAAGGCAATTCGAATTCTAGTGGTTTTAAAGAACTTGAATTCATAGGATTCATGGCCAACCATTTCTCTGGACATCTCCTTGAAAACAGAAATGAATATGTAACTTCTCTTTCCCACCGAGGCCATTTTAAACCTCCACACCTCTTAAATGGGGATGGCCACAGGCAGCAGCCCAGGTGGTCCACCTTGCTCCCAGGCCTGGCCTGCCATGTCCCATGTTCCGCCTTGCTTTTAGGCTTGTATGTCCACTCAGGGCTGAATTTGGGCCTCATATAAAGAGCTTGCCCAGATTCTATATCTTTCGTTCAAGCCTGGGCCAAGCTAAGAGGTGCAAGGCTGTTTATATGACTGTGATCTCTCCACATGCTGACCCATGCATAGTAAATATTTTGAATTGGCTTTTCATCTGAATATTCAAGGCCTGTTTCAAGATAGCTGTGGTAAATGTGTCTACTGGCAAGGAGCCTCATAAGCCACATTGGTCAAATGTCCTCCATGCAGTAGTCAGGCACTTGCCAAAACCATTGATCAGTTGATCATGGAATTTTGGCATGTTTATTGCAGATTGTTGAGTTGCTTGCTCCTTAAATGTGGACTGTTACTTTGCCATTGCTCACCTTTTGCACCATCAGTCCATCTGTTGACAGGCAGCTGTTTGGATTACTGGGATTATCTCAACTGTCATGATTTTTTGGGAAGCGGATTGGGTACTACCTCTGCCATTCCTTCTCTAGGAATGGACAGGGCTTTGAGGCCACCATGATGTATGGGTTTTATCCACACCGTCCATCCATTTTGCCATATCATTTTAGGGTACAAGCCCAAAAATGGGCGGTTCCAAGGCTCAAGTGGATCACACAGTGGGGATTAAACACCTACTATTGAAAACTTTTTGGGGGCCACAAAAGTTTTGGATTAAGCTGATATTTATGTTTTCCCTTCGTCCAGGTCTATGTGACCTTATGAACAGGTTAGATGGCAATTAACCATCACGGTGGGCCCTGGGAAGGTTTCAACGGTGGGTCTCATTATCATTGCTTCTTCCTATGGTGTGGTCGACTTGACCCTTGGATCTGCCTCATTTTTGGGCTTGCAGCCTAAAATGATATGGCAAAATGGATGCACTATGGATAAAACCCATACATCATGGTGGCCCAAGTATGTATTTACTGATTGCTAGTTTTTCTTTTTGCTGATTATTATTTTGGATAATTCATTATTCAGATAGGTTGAGAGTGTTTTTTTTTTGAAATATAGATTCATTCATCCCGAAAGGATATATAGCCTGGGCAGCGATTTCGATTTCCACCAACCAAAAAATTCTGGGAGGAGGCCTATCGTAAAGGAAGGATGAAAACAAAAAAGATTTACAAAATTTTCAGCTGTCGTGTGGGATGAGCCTGAGATTACCCAAGCCCACTTTATCATCGAGAAGGATGAGACCTCGGATGTGGGTTGGCATGATCGAAGTCTGCCTGAAGGAGGAATTTTGGGCCTTGCTGGCCAGCCTAGCCAGCCCGTCAGCTGGGGTGTTTCCTTCCCTCTGGGTCTGACTGATAGAGAACTGACCTTGGTTTACGATCCTTTTCAACCTGGAAATCCAATAGCTCCACTTCCAGTCCATCTTCGAGTTACCATTGATGAGGTCCACTATGAATCTAGAATCAAATTCTACCTGAACCTTGTGGAGCCCCAAGTTTAGGCAGAAAGTTAGGCCATTGGCTACAACTCTAATTTTTTCTAGATTGTTTGTACCCAAGTCGTAAGCTTTCATGAAGGCGAAAATAAGGTTCCCTTTGGCGTCTCTACAAATTCCCCCGCCCCTAAACGGTCCCGGATTGCCAATGGCTGAACTGTCCACATTCAGCTTGTGCCAACCAGGATCCGGATATACCCATTTTACCAGGATAAGTCTCCTTTTCTTTTCCTTTGGAATTGAAAGGTCTAATGCTTGAAACTTGGAGACAGAGGCCAGCGACGAAGGACAGGTGCCTTCCGAATCCTTGATAAGGAGCTTGAGTCATCCATTGACTTTTGCAATGACCTTGAGGGTATAGAGACTCTTACCTTCGAATCTGATTCCATTTCTAGCCTTCCAAATTTCCCAGCAAAGAATGATAGGAAGGAGCCGTTGCATCATAGCTTCTGGGCCCTTGGTTGAGGAAGAAGCCCACCGTAATCACAGCCTGTCCTCTAGCTGATGGGATGCCAGCAGGGGAATGTTGAATATGATGTTGTACTGATTCCATAAATGCATCGCTAAAGAGCTAGAGAGGAACAGGTGGGCCAGCGTTTCCTAAGCGGGCGGGCCGTTGAGAGGGAGGCCCTCCACAACAGCTACACATAGAGGCTAAAGGAATCCCTCTGATTTGAACCCTCCCGTCGACCAGAATCACTTTGTGAAGGAGTTTCCCGACGAAAGTGGAACTCTTTGGAGGAAGCTTGGAGTGCCAGATCCACTTGGCCCAGCTTTTCTTTTCGCCAGATGCCCTGAGAAGCTGCCATGCTAATTTAACTGAGAAGGCCCCCTGAGCATCTAACGGCCAGAAAATCTTGTCTAGCGTGTCGGTGGTGCAGAAGCCTTCCTTAAAGATGAAGTCAATAACTTCTTGGGGGAGGAGGGAAAAGGCTGAGGAAGGGGGGAAGGGGCCTTCTGGGCCAATGCAGTCTTTGATCGGAATATCCAACAGGGCCGCTGGAATTGGAGATTCAGTTCTTAGATGAAGAGGCCCCAATCCGGACCAGTTATCCTGCCAGAATTTACAATTTCCCTGACCGATCAACCATTGGAGGGTGGGAAACATGTCAGCCACACTTTTCCAGTGAGGGGAGGCTAGCCGAGGGGGAGTAGAGGCCCTGCTCGACGGGTTCGGACCCAGAAATTTTGCTCTCATTAGGGACGCCCACTGACTGGTATTCTCCTCGTGCTTCACTAACTAAACTAGCTTAAAATGGAGGGCCTTAATCATGCCGTTGAGGCTCCTAATACTGAGGCCGCCTTCGCTCCTTAGCTTGAGTAATTGCTTCCATCCAACCCAATGGAGTTTCTTCTTACCGTCGGACCAACCCTAAAGAAAGTCGGCGAACCCCTTTTCCAAATATTTGATTACTTGTTTTCAGACCATTGCTGCAGCAAGAGTATGGATGGGGATGCTGCCAATTACGCGGCGAATGAGGGTCACCCTACTTGCCTGGGATAAGCATTGGGCGTTCCAGCCACAAATACGTGCCTTTGCCTTGTTTACCATTTCGCGAAAATCTGCTCTTCTGATTCTTCCCCTGGCGATGGGGACCCCCAAGTAGTTGGCTCCAGCTGCTGCTCTGGAAATCCCCAGAAATCTTTCAATGGAACTGATTCTCCTAGGAGACATGTTTGAAGAACAAAAAAAGGAGCTTTTCCTGAGATTAACCTTTTGGCCTGAAGCTACCTGGAAAGAGGATAAGAAAGATTTGATTGCCTTCAGGGATGCCCGACCTCCATTTAAGAAAAGGAGAGTGTCGTTAGCATATAACTAGTGGGAGATGAGAGGGGTTCCTTGCCCAAGTTTAAAAGGAAGACTGAATCCCCTGGCAACTAACTGCCTAAATCCCCTAATAAAGGCTTCGACCGCCACGATGAAAAGGGACGGAGAGAGAGGCTCTCCCTGACGGAGCCCTCTAGAAGATTTGAAATAACCTGAAGCTTCTCCGTTAACTATCACCGAGAACCAGCAATTAGACTAGCACTTTTCAACCATCGCAATCCACCTCTCATTGAATCTGAACCTTGAAAGGACCATTTTGAGGAAGCACCATTTGACTCTATCATATGCCCTCTCAAGATCGAGCTTAATCACCAAATTTCCCCCCTTGACCTTTCTATTGATTTCTTTGAACATTTCCTGGGCTAAGGCTATGCTCTCTGAGATAGGCCTCCCCTGTATGAAAGCTCCTTGCACTTGGGATGGAATCTTGGGCAGAATAGTTGATAGTCGAGTGGCTATAATTTTTGACATGATTTTGTAGATGACGTTACACAGACTTATTAGACGGAAATATGAGAAAGAAGAAGGACCCAGAGTTTTAGGAATCATACGTATGAGGAAGGAGGTGAAGGCTTTGGGAATTTCACCCCCTGAGAACAAGTATAGGGCCGCTTTGTGAAGGTTTTCCAAGAAAAAGATTAAAGAGATTCCTCTTTAATAAACAAATGATAAGAACCAAGGATGAGATATTTTTTCTAGGCCATTCCCTGAGTTGCAGGGGGTTGCTTTCCAGGAATTTCAGGGACGGGATTACATCATTAGATGAAATGTCCTGATCTTAAAGGTGGGGCACATGCTCCAGATTTGAACAATTTTTGGAAAAAAGGAAATGGCTTCTTCCTTAATTCTGCTCTGGTCTTCAACTATCTGGCCTCCCGCAACCTAAATTGATCTGATTTCTGCTTTTCTTTGGCGTTCCGTGGCGGATGTGTGAAAAACTTCGTGTTCTTGTCGCCCTCTTCCAACCAGGAGTTTCTGGACTTTTGCTTCTAGAAAATTTCATCCATGAGTTCCAATCTTAGCTAGGTTCTGTTTAACATTGATTAGCCTCCAAATGAGATCTTCATCCAGTTGATTTTGCATCCTATTGTCCAGGCTATTGATGGCGACCTCAGCTTCCTTCACATTCTCAAAAATATTCCCAAAAAACCTCTTTGTTCTAGGTTTTGAGGGCTTGCTTGACTTTCATGCCAATCCCCTTCTTCTGCTAGTAGGAACTTTCTGCGAAGCATAACCTTTTACCACCTGAAGGAATGATTCTTCCATGGTCCACATTCTTTGGAATTTGAAGGGGGTGGCCGAGGTTCGAGCTCTCCTCGAGAAGGATAACAATAGGGGCGCGTGATCGGAATTTGTTCTAGGCAAATGATCGACCTGGAAAGATTGGAAACAATTCATCCACCCTGCATTCATAAACATCCTGTTAAGCCTGGCCCACCTACGAGAATTCCCCGAGTGATTGTTGCACCATGTGAACTTGTTACCGTGGAATCCAGCATCCAACAGCCCCGCCACATTGATTGCGTCTAAAAATTCTGCTGAGCTAGAACAATCAGAATTTCTGCTACCCCCCTTTCTGAGGCTGAAATGACGGCATTGAAGTGACCTCCAACGGCCCACGGACCTGCCATTGAAGAAGACATGCTGGCCAATTCATCCCACAGAGATCTCCTGAGAATCCTGTTATATTTTGCATAAACAAAGGAAAGCATAATAGGGACGGGAGAGTTTTGCAATGTGAAAGAGATAGACATCATCTGGTTAGATTTTGAAACTAACGAGATATTTAAGTTTTGTTTGTAGAGGACCCAGATTTTACCCCTGGTATCTCCGTTGGAGCATGATGAGTGAAAACCCATCTTGATGCCAATTGTAATCCTCTTCTCGTCCTTGAGCATCAGTTCTAGGATGGCGATTATGTAGGGGTTTGAGGTCCGAATAATCCTTTTTATCGTCCTCATAGTGGAGGGATTTCCCACACCTCAAGCATTCCAGATGATGGTGTTATCCATCAGTCACACACCCTGAGTTCATGGTCCTCCTCTTGAGCTTTCTCAGCCTGCAGTACCACTGAACTTTCTGCGAAGCATAACCTTTTGCCTTGCTCTCTTGGGAAATTCGGTTTAAGGCTTGTCTGATCCAATAGGAGCTTCCATTGGTTGAACAATAGTGATCTGGAGCCTTGGGGAGATCTGATCAGATTCAGCAACTATGGGAATTTCTTCCTGGTTCTTGCTGTCAGATTGGGCAGTTTCTGTATCTGAAGTGGCTTCCATATTGGCCTGTTCCACTTGTGTATCTTTCCTTGCTGCTTCTTGGCTGAAGAAAGGAGATATGTCTACCTCCAAATTCAAAATACCAACCTCATCCAGTCTGTTTTGGGATTTGGGAATTCCATGATCCAGGGAGTATAGAACAAACTGCTGGGTGGAGTTTCTGGGCGAGTGATAGTCTCTATCATCACTGAGGTCAGGAGGCCTGAGAGGTGAGCACCCCATCGATCCGGATCTAATGGGTTGGAAAAAATGGGGTGAAGTTTCTTTAGTCGCCATCTTTACTGCTGAACTTACCTCCTCTGTCCTCCCGTGATCGACGGTGGTATCTCCTTGATTACCTTTCTCCTTCTCTTTAGATTTCCCCATTTCTATGTTGTGGGTCTGTTCTTCCAAAACTGTCTCTGGGTTGAACTTTCTGTTAGCTGAAACTGGAAGGGAGAAAGAATCTCTAACTAACTGACTGAGGTTTCTCCTGTTTCCAGTGGGAGTCCTGTGCTGAGGAGAAGTAGGGGCTGGAACATTGGTAGGACCTGAGTCTAAGAGGTCTTGACCTTTCTCGAGAATGCCTATGCAATGTCTCCTGGTATTGGGTGTTCCTCTGCAATTCTGTATTGTCTGCAATATCCTCTGCTTGGGCTTTTCCTTGATCATAGATGGAGGGGGACTTGTTACCTTCTGGGATATCATCTGCCTGTTTCTGGGGCTGTTCCTTAGGATCAGGCAGTCTGTCTTCCACTGGTTCCTCATCTGATCCTGCTTCACGCAATTGGCTTGAATCATCTACCTTATCTACTTGGGTAATATGTCGAATACCTTGTAGGCATTCCTTCCCTGCTATGATTTTGTAGAAGCCAACAGGCTTTGGTGGACTCCGATGGAACCTCTCCCTGGTTTGGATGAATGGTGTTGCAGTTTCCTCTTGCAACGCTCTCCTTAATTTCCTTGAAAATGGGGAAAGCTTCGTTGCTAGACTTTCAGTTGCAGAACTTTCTTCAGATTGGCCCCAGGGCACAGCTGGACCTTAACTCTAGCGAATGCCTGAAAAATTCTATATCTGCTAATAGTGTCAATGTCTGTTACTTTTCCAAAGTAGCTCCCCATATCTAGAATAGTTGTTTCCAGCCATCCATGGGCGGGGATGCCAAATAGCCTAAGCCAAGTTCCTTTAGAGGGGGTATTTCCCATCTTGTTCCATGGGTGCACCTCCAATAGCCCCATCTGATAGTGTAATGAATGGTCTCCTTGGAAATCCATATATTCAGCCTTGGATTTCAGGACTATTAAGAAAGAGTTTGATGATATCCTAGCAATGTCAATTGCTGAGGTCAAGAATCTGGAGGTCCTAATAGCTGTGGTTAGACACAAAGATGGATACTGATTTGGTGTGCGCTATCCCAACCAGTGCCGTCTTTAACTGCTGGAGCTTGGTAGCAACTGCCGCCGGATCTGCAACTGTAAAATTTTACCAATGTCATCTTCTGGATCTCCCCTGTTGAGCTTCTTTGTGCCCTGTTTCACCACCCCTGCATAAGATCTTGGAAGGGAAAATGGCTTTGGCAGCATTGGTGGCTGAGGAGGGGAGAATGGTGAAGGGGAGAGTGGCGAAGGAGGAGATCTTTTCCTCGCTTCTTTAATCGTGACCGTTCGGCCATCTACCTGCCGCCCATCTAGGGTTCCCCTAGCTGCCCTGGCATCATCTTCGTACATACATCTGATGAAAGCATATCCCCTTGGTTTGAATGAATTTGGAAAACGAGGGATGTAGATGTCTATTACCTTGCTGAACTTCTGGGAAATCTGCTGTAGATCTTTGGAGTTGCAGTCGAATGGTAAGTTTCCTACAAACAATGAAAAACCGAGATCTCGATATTTCCTTGGTGCGCCATCTCTTGTCGGACGGGATCTGCCTCTTCCTCTCCTAGAGAAAGGGCACAAGGAAGCCCTAGCTCTGGATGGGGCTCTATCTCGTCTCGCTTGCCTCATCTTACTATGAGATAGGTTGAGTTTTTAATGTGCATCACAGTGGATGCTAGTGCTGTAAATTCCTGGTGTGACCAGTCAAATGGGTTGCATTAGGAATATTTTGAGTATTATAGATGGATGAGAGGACTCTTGATTTATTACTTGGTTCATGCCATTACAAAATACAAATTGAGATTTTGCCTTCACAATAGAAAAGTGATCTTCAAACAGCTAAAGTATTTGAGAAAATGTAAGGATTCTGCACTTGTGTTTGAACTTTGATTTTTACCTTTCTGATTCAGAAAAGTTTGATCAGTATTTTCAGATTTAAGGAATTTTTTGATAGGCCTTTTCACTATATACATAAGTTTTCAATTTTGTCAACTTGGACCCATGGTACAGTAATCCACATTCCCACTATGGATGGACTATGCCCCAAACATTTCCCATAGTGGAAGTCCCTAAAGACTATTCTTGGGACATTTTTTAGTTGAATGTGGACCATCTTTGTATTCCTTTTTTGAATTGTCGATAAATCCATGAATTTATGGTAATGTGGATTTACGGAATTCATGAATTTAACAATCCCAGCCTCAAATGCCTTCTCAAACCGTCCCTAAATTCATATTTCACATTATATTTTCAATTTTCTGTTTTTACTTCTTTCCTTAATTTTGTGATGGGAGAGGTTTTTGGGTAAAAACTTCCTTGACACAGTGGAGCAAACTTCCAATGTTTGTATATTCCTTTTTAAACAATACAGAAAAATGCATGGGTGGATGTAAGTCTGGTGAATGATGTTTAGTCTGTTTCATCCTCTACAATGGGGCCCATTGTATCAACAATCTTGATTGCTATAAATGGGCCCACTATATGGGATGCTGAAACAAGTGAAAATGCCGACTGATGTATTGTTGAGAAGAGAAGAAATGGATGGATAAATTGGGTCTTTTAGAAAATTTCTTCTGTTCATTTTGCATTTTTTAAAAATTTGGATGTAATCTATTTTATTCATTGTGGTTTATTTGTAAACTCATTTTTACTACCCTGCCAAGAAGGGATAATTGAAATCCTGCATTTTCCTTCGAGTTTTAACACTGATCTGGGTTTTGTCATTTTTGAAGGTCAAGATAAGATTGCTGATTTTGAGATGAAGCCCATGGACATTGACAATGAGCATCTTGGAATTCTAGAAGCAGAGTATCATGCCATTGTAAAGATGCCATCAAGTTCGTCAAAGAATCCTAACCTCTGAATGGAAGACGCTTGTGGACAGCTAACACAAAAAGATACAATGATGTAGTTGTTGGGTTGAACGATACCACATAAAATCTCTTGACATCTTTGGACAGGAATGAATCAGAAATATCTCTGTCGACATTGTACCTTTAGCATGTGTACTAGAGAATGTTCCTTTCATCAACAGAAGCCCACAAAACACCTTTGATTGCTCTTGAACTGACAGTGGCACAACTTATGGTGTGAATCCAATGGGTATTAAAATGGAAAAAATGGCAATGTTCTGAATGTAAGAGACTAATGCCCATTATCCAATGCTTAGGATTGTTGGCCTCATGATTTCGAACAATTCAATTTTGGTTACTTGTATGTCATTTCTATTATTTCCAATCCCTTAATTTGTTAATATCCACTGGGAAATCTTAATGGATTTCAGGTGGTCATGGAAAACAGGACCATGATTTTTCAGGCTCATCTGAGTCTTAAATTGGTTTTTTACTGTTGCATTTTGAACTTTTTGACATTAATTTTTGGTTGGTGTCTTGTTGATTTGCTCTCCGATATCTATAGGGATTTTTTGTGGATATACAGATGCTTAATTGCCATAAAAACCATGGTGAAGTTGGATAAAGCACTGGTAGAACCGGGTGGTGGGTCTTGCCTTTGCGGCATTGCAACGGTGTAGGTGATGTGTGGGTGTTGCAATGTCAATGCGGTGGATGGGGTCTGGCCTTGGTGAAGTTGTTATTATTATTATATTTTATTTAACGTGTTCTTGTAGGTGATTTATGTTCACACCCCAATTATAGGGTTGTGATGTAGTAATAAACTCGGTGAGACCGAGGTCAAATCCACAGGGACTGAAACCTGTACGTAATCTGAAAATAACCAGAACTAGTACTAGAATAAGATGAAATCTAAAACAGGGGTAAATAGGAGAATAATGATGAATAATCAACTAAAATTTGTGAAAATCAAAGGTGAGAAACTAGGGATTCAGAGGATTCACTTATAGAGATCAGGGGGATCTACGCTTGATTCATGAACTCAACTAGACTTTGAGTCCCATCTTCATCCAATTGGAAGATATATCATAAAAATCAAATCTAAACTTCTTTTGATCTAGTTTTCAAAGAGATGAAAGGTATGAGAATTAGAGTTGATTCCATCGCAAAATCATGCCCATGAGACAAAGCAAACAACAGAATTAAACCAATTCACAGCCAATTGAAGGAATGTATGAATGTTAGAAAGGGTTCCATCATCCAACCATGCCCAAGAGATGATGGTGAACAACAGGGCCTCCTAAATTCACAATCACGTAATGAAAAGAACATACTCAAAGCTATTGCAGATCTACTGTAATTTGAGTCATAATAAACTATTAAAAACTGAAAGTATATCTTAAAATCAAACTAGAATCAAAGCGAGTTCAATGCATGAATCAAAGCCTTAGAAACCAACCCATCACGCTGCAAGCTTTGCCTCTTAGCCCTAGCTAAGAGGTTTAGCCCGACATGATTAGGCTAATTCTCTTAAACAAAAACAAAAAAAAAAAAAGAAGAAAAGAAAAAAAAAAACACTCTATCTCCCTCTCTTGCACGTTCCAGCCGATGGATCCACCCTCCCCTAGCTCCCTCTCTCCTCTCCTTTTATAAGGAATGTAGGTCGGCTGGACGTTCGTAGCACATTACGCAGCAAGCTGCGTTTTTGGCACTTCCTTCTTGTGCTGATGCTTGGTGGGGCTCATATTCTATGATTTCTGAAGAATCAGATCTGTCCACTAGATTCGTGGGGTCAATTTAGGCCACTCCTCCAAGATTGAAGTGGATTTGAGCTCTGGGTGGACCACACCACTAATCGACGTGGGGGCTTGTTCCTTGCTGCTGCGTTTTCGAATGTCTACATGGGTGCATGAAAACGATTTATTTTTGGTCAAAATTTCCTCCCGAGCACATTGGATGGATCGGATCATCGGTTTGGTCCCTTGTTTGATCGCCTATCGCGCCGGATTTCTCGAACGGTCGTAGGCCTGCGCGCGTTTCTTGCGTTGAGAGATTGGTGGAGTCCATGATCGATGACGAAGGAAAAATCCACTCCGTCCATTGGATGTGGTTCGAAATTCAGGTCTGAAATGGATGTCTTTGGCCATCTGTTGATGTGGTCCACAGGTTCTTCTACTCCACCGTCCATCTTTCGTTTGGACGGTAATCTGCCTGTCTGTACATTCAGGGGTCCAAAAGGACACCTAGATGAGGTTTATAGACACCCCTTGGACACAATGGAAAGTTCTGATCATCAGAATGCGTGATGGGTGGGGCCCACAAGCCAAAAACAGCCGGCATGCATTAGATGCTGTGGCCTTTCTTGATTTGGAAGAAGAGAGTTAGTTAGCTTGCGCTGATCCATTTTGAGAGATTCGGTGCATGGCCGGTGCACTTGTGTACTGTGCACACTTGATGTATGTGAAGGTCCTACGTAGATGTTTGTGAGAGATCCGATCCGTCCATTTGTCTTATCACCTCAATTAAGTTGTTGAGACCAAATTTGAAGTATATCAAGGTATCAGGCGGGCCCTGAAATAGAGATTCATGGGCTGATCTGTCCTTTGGGCTACTTCCACAGGGATCCAATGGTTAAAATTTGACGTGTATGGTTAATTTATAGTACTCAAGCTATATATAAAGTTTCTAGCCTAACGGATGGTGGGAACCCTGTGATCTTGCATTCTGGATGATTTTCAGGTCCGTTTAACGTGAGTGGCTTGATTTTCTCGGATCTCTGGCGTATAAATTCTTCGATTTCGGTTCTTTGGGGTCTGTCTCTTACCTTGGTGATTTATGAGCATTAAATCTATACTTTTAGTACCATTTTTCAGCCCAGGTTCCTTAATGCACCCTACATCACAAACACGGTTAAAATATGGTGTTAAACGGTATCATGCTCCTAAAATCAGGTAACAAATGGGGTCTAATATGCAATATTTGACCCTCAACAATTTAACCCATGAAATGAAGTGGGTTGATGGGCATGCATTATGCAACATGAACAGTCGTGAAATGGAATAAGGCCATTTCTCAGTAGTGGTCCAATATAGGCCCCGGCTGGCCTTTTTATTTCTTGGGCCTGATCAAGTGCTCAGATCGAGATTGGCCCACTCACAGAATTGATGAAATGCATATGCATATGGTATTATGCTATTTTAGAGTGCATCTTACAATGTTCTATTTTCAGGGATACATTGGGATCACTGTAGATGAATCACCCTTTGATATTTTGCCTCTCTCTCTCTCTCTCTCTCTCTCTCTCTCTCTTGAGTTTTCACCACTAATGTAATTTTCTTTTGTGTTCTCAAGCCATAACATAAGATGGTTTAGATCTTTGAATATTGGATATCCAACATCCAATATTTGGATCATCAGACCTTAGGCCCCACATTCACATAATCTAAATCTTGATTATCTAACCTTGGGCCCCACAATCCACTACAAAGCTTTCAAGATTAAGCTTAACCTACAGCCCTATGTGTGGGGCCACTGTTATGTATGCATGACATTCAAATTACAGGTATAAAAAGTTTTCAATCAAATATAAACATTAGCCCTCAAATATACCGGCATTTCAGTAAACATTTACAGGCGTTTATTGGGGATTTCGCTGGCAAATGTTACATTAGGTGGCAGCCAGCACAACCGCGGGTAAAACCTTTACCCACCGAGCTTTTGGCAGTTTTCTAACTGCCGGTAAACGTTTCCGGCAAAAGATGGTTTTCTTGTAGTGAAATATAATAATAAAAAGTGTTTATTAGGATAAAGAGCATATTCGGTACTACAACAAATCCTTGCGAAATTTATGTAACCTATTCCAAAAGAGAAGGTCTCAAGTGCAGCCCATAGGACCATGAGTTAATAGTTCACCCAGTAGATGACATCCAACCAATTAAGTAGACGCATCATCCAACTCATATTTTATCAACCCCATCTATCCATTTTAGCAGATCATTTTATAGTTTGAGTTAAGAAGTTTTGGATCAATCCGACATTTGTGTTTTCCCTCCAATATTTATGACCAGGAAGGATGGCAAATAAACATCATGGTAGGCCTGAGAAGGTTTCAACGGTGGAACAATTATCATAATGTTATTGACACAAGCCTTTGATATGCCTCAGTTTTTCAATCATACCCTAAAATGATCAGCCAAAATGGATAAACGGGTGGATAAAACCCATACATGATGGCAGGCCCCACCCAGCCCCTACCTTATTTTATTGTGATGGAGCGGGGGCAGGACGCAATACGCTTCCCTTCGTTACACGTCTGATATGAAATGCTAAACTCAACAAATCAACGTCAACAATACCAGGTTGGGTCAAGAAATATTTTACAAAGGAGACAAATAGATGCCATTTTCTCAGTACTAGGAAAAAACCATCTTATGACATATGGCAAATTGCATGATCCAAGTCCTTTATCAGGTGTCCCACGTGTGGGCACTGGGCCCAAATATGCACGTCTGCTCATTATGTTTTATTTATTTATTTGCTTTTCAAAAAAACTAAAAATTTCATTAATCAACAGAATTTACAGCCATTCGGGTGGGTCCCTACAAAAAGAGAGAGAACCACACCTATAATATAATACGCACAAAAACATAAAAGAAGACCCAAAGAGGGTCCCACAAGGACCAAGGTCAAGAACACTGCTAGGCCGACACTACAGAAAAGGGCAGGGAAGAAAAGGTCAAGGAGATCTAATAGAACCCCAGCCCGTATTGTCTAGAACAAGTTCACCTCTAACGTGCGTAGGGAGTGAGGCTCGACTTTTGAAGGCAGTGTCCGGGTACCCTTCACTAGCCAATCTCGTGAGAGCATCAGCCATGACATTACCTTCACGGAAAATATGCGAGAAAGACAGGTTAAGGCTCTGAATTTTGAACCAAATATCCCCCATAATATACCAAAATTTCCAAGGAATGGAATAGGAAAGGTCCTCAGCTATTGCAACAACAAGCTTGGAATCGGACTCCACCACAATGTTGGCAAAACCCATGATGGAGCAGATGTTTAATCCATCAAGCATAGCCCGGGCTTCAACCATCGTGTTTGAGGCAGTTCCATAAAACTTGTGGAAGGCAAAAATGAGGTTACCGAAGTGATCCCGGCACACTCCTCCTCCGCCGCTTACACTTGGATTGCCTCTCGAAGAACCATCAACATTAAGCTTTAGCCAGTCCTTTGGGGGTTTGGTCCATCTGACGATAATCGGTTTAGGTGGGGGAGGAAGGGTCGGGTTGCAAATCTGAAGGGAGTTGAGGATAGCGATCTCGGTCATGGATGGACTGTCCAAGATTGGAATGGAGGATCCAATCTCATGTAGCCAACGAGAAACTCTGAAGATGATCTTACTGGCGGACATATTGAACCCCTCGAATCTTGCAGCATTTCTACTAATCCAAAGCTCCCAAATGACTAAGCTAGGAAGGAGGCCTGTGAGAATTGCAGAGCAGGAGATGAGACTAAAAGATGTAGTCCAAAGCATGAACCTGGCAAGGATAGGCTGATCCTGGAAAAGAGGAATATCGAAAAGTCTGCTGAAGAATTCCCAGACACGACTGGCAATTTTTCCTTGGCAAAAAAGATGGTTCAAGCTCTCTTCTGCACCTAGAGGGCTGTGAATACCGGGAACAGACTGCCGGTTGCTGTGGAACTGAGAAGCAGGGGAGACGCTGGTTGCTGTGGAACTAAAATACCTAAGCTTGTTGAACCAATCCACTCCATCTCTCAGGCCCTATCCTGGATTCTAGAACTTTGGAGCAAAGACTTGGTAATATAAACCCAAGTGGGCCACACCACGGGCATGAGCAAAGACTCAGTAATATGAACAACCCAGGTGGGCCACACCACGGGCAACAATGGTAAAGGGATGCCAACCATAGAGTCTGTGTGGGGCCACCATAGTGCGTATCTTTCATCGAACCCGTTAATCAGGTCTAAATCACAGGGATGAAGTGAAAATACAAAAATTAGCCCGAATCAAATATCAGGTGGGCCACATTATGTGAACTGAAAGGTTTTAAAAGTAGCTTTACATTTGTCCCAATGGTCTGGCCCGGTGGATTTTATTATCAGTCTGATCTTTAGTATGTACGGTTCAAATAATGGTTCTCACTTGATGAGTAGAGTGGATTTATATATAAAGCATGGTGGGACCCATAGAGCTGAGTTGTTTTACGAAGGTGTTGGCCAGCGATGACTACTCGAAAAATTACAGAATCCTGGATCCCGAGTACATGCGCAATAAGACCGTGTTATTATGGAGGGCGGATTATGTGAGACCCCAGCCTCGCACAAGATGGTGTGGGTCACTCGGGGTTCACCTTGATGTGTGTATTACGTATGTATGCCATCCGTTTTTCCATATCATTTTCCGACATTATCTTAAAAATAAAACAGATCCAATTATTAGGTGGACTATATCATAAGAAACCATGTTAATTGACCGTTAATGTACCACAAAAGTTTTAGATCAAGCTGATATATATATATATATATATATATATATATATATCCTGCAACCAGGCTTATATTAGATTGGACGGTAAATGAACACTTTAGAAAATGTTGATGCTGATATCTCAATGTCTTCCTTAAATCATTTACTATTTGCCAGTAAAAGTAGACAACAATGGAGACCCTGGGGACAACAGACGGTTTGAATATATTACATACTTCATGTCGGCCCACAAAATGTGGCGCACCACGCAATCCATTTCCAAAGTTGAAATGGCACATACATCAGTGCGAGCCCCACAGTCAGGGGATCCGTCTCGGTGGATTCGGGGTCTCACCTAATCCGCTGCCTGGGTCGTTGCACTCGCTCAAAATTCAAATTGAACTTCTAGTGCATACTAGTTTTTGGATTAAAATATATATTTTTTTCGTTTGGACTAAAATACCCTTACAAACCTGTAAAACCTTGCAAGCAGAGGATTTATATGCTTCTTCGTTCTAATCATCTCATCGCCTATCCAGATAATGGAGTTCCCACGTTCAAATATTAGGGTATTTTGTTCATTTGTACTCTTCCATGCAATCCTTCTCTCCTCCATCAACTCCTGCTCACCCACGGTATTTACAATGAAAAATGAGACCGATTGGCTGGCATTGCTCGCATTCAAAGACGGTATTTCGGAAGATCCTCTTGGAGTGTTGAGCTCATGGAACAATTCTCTCCGTTTCTGTCAATGGGTGAGAGCCACCTGCAGTCGCCGCCAGCATCAAAGGGTCACGAGCTTGAACCTCACGGACCACAGCTTGGTGGGCTACTTATCACCTCACATTGGAAATCTCTCTTTCCTGAGAAGAATCGATCTCTCCACCAACAAATTCAAAGGCGAAATCCCTCAAGAAATCGGCCGCTTGTTCCGGCATCAGGTTCTCAACCTGACTGAAAATTCATTCCAAGGAGAAATTCCATCCAATCTGAGCCACTGCTCAGAACTAATCATTAGCATTGCACGGAATCAGCTAGTCGGAGAACTTCCCCCCGAGCTTGGCTCTTTGTCAAAGCTCATTTTTCTTTCTGCCATGTTCAATGATCTCAGTGGAAGCATCCCACCTTTGTTGGGGAACCTTTCCTCTCTCACCACTCTTTTTCTTCGAGGTAACAGTTTCATCGGGCAAATTCCAAACCAGCTTGGTCAATTGGCAGCCCCGACCTCGCCAAATGGATGAAAATCAGTTATCAGTTACGATTCCACCTTCGATTTATAATCTCACATCCATCCAAGTGATTAGCGTGGCAGTTAATCGGCTACATGGAAGAATTCCCCCCAACCTAGCCCTTGCTTTTCCACACCTGCAATGGATTACTGCAGGAGCAAACCAATTCACGGGAGCGTTGCCAATTTCATTGTCCAATGCTATAAGTCTTGAATTTGTTGATTTTAGCTCCAACAGTTTTAGTGGACATGTGCCTTTGAATCTAGGAAGTCTTTCGCGTCTCTACCATTTCAATATCGAGAAAAATCAGCTTGGAAACAGAGAAGGTGATGACCTGAGCTTCCTCACTTCACTGACCAACTGCACCAATTTAAAAGTCATATCTGCTTCTGTTAATAATCTCTATGGTGAGTTGCCTGGCTCGATTGCTAATCTCTGGAGACAGCTAAACTTACTGGTTTTGGGAAGAAACAAGATATTTGGAATCATTCCCAAGGGAATTGAGAATCTCATCAGCTTGTATGGTCTGGGTCTGCAAGTGAACTCCTTGAAGGGTACTCTTCCAGATTCTTTTGGGAAGCTTAACAAGTTGCAAGCCTTGAGTCTGTATGGAAATAAATTTTCAGGCCAAATCCCACCTTCAATCGGCAACATCACTCAATTGAGCAATCTCTACTTGGATGTAAATGATTTCCATGGAAGCATACCATTGAGTTTGGAAATTTGGGATTTATGGAACAATTTTTCATTTCTGAAAATAAACTCAATGGTACCATACTCAAACGAGTCAGCGCAGCTCAAATCAACCTGCCTCATAACTCATTCACTGGGTCTCTCCTGCTGGAAGTAGACAACTTAGAAAATATCCGCTTAATGGACATCTCAGAGAACAATCTATCTGGTGAAATTCCAGATACGTTAGGAAAGTGCCAAATCCTGGAGTTGCTCTACATGAATGGAAACTTGTTTCAAGGAACCATTCCCGAGTCTCTAAGGAATTTAAAAGGTATCCAAAGGCTAGATCTTTCACGCAATAGCTTGGCTGGGCAGATTCCAAAGTATTTCGAACAATCTCTTTTCTTACGGTATTTGAATTTATCATTCAATAATTTCGACAGTGAAGTGCCCAAAGGAGGAATCTTTAGAAACGCCAACGCTATTTCAGTTGTTGGAAACAACAAACTCTGTGGAGGTATACCAGAACTACAATTGCCAGGGTGCCTTAAGCAAGCTTCTAAGAAACGAGAAAAGCCTCTTGCTTCCAGAGTAAAAGTCACAGTTATTACTGTGATTTCATCTTCAATTCTCTTGTCGTGTATCACTGGAGCTCTTTATTGGAGAAGAAATTCTTCGAAGAAAGCTTCTTCTCCATCTTCCACAGAGAATCAGTGGCTAAAGTTTCTTATGCAGATCTCCTTCAAGGGGCAGATGGGTTTTCTTCAGCTAATTTAATTGGTGTGGGAAGTTTTGGTTCTGCATATAAAGGAATTCTAGAACGCTTTGAAACACTTGTTGCAGTGAAGGTACTCAACCTCCTGCAACAAGGAGCCTTTAAGAGTTTTGTAGCCGAATGCGAAGTTTTAAGAAACATCCGACATCGAAATCTTGTCAAGATCTTAACGGTTTGCTCGAGCATTGATTTTAATGGAAATGATTTCAAAGCTCTGGTGTTTGAATACATGCCTAATGGTAGTCTGGAGAAGTGGTTGCATCAAATGTTGGTGAACAACCTCAATTGTGGAATTTGAATCTTACTCAACATTTGAAAACACCAATCGTTCATCGCGACCTAAAACCAGGCAATGTACTTCTTGATGATGATATGGTTGCCCATGTGGGTGACTTTGGTTTAGCAAGGTTCCTCTCCGAAGCTGCAAAAAGTTGCTCTCAAAATCAAACTAGCACATTTGGGATTAAGGGATCGATTGGATACATTCCTCTATGTTGCGCAGCATGCCAACAACGCAGTGAACCGAGATCCAATCTCCGGTCTCACCCACAAACAATAAACAAGAAGAAATATAAACTAGAAGAAGAATTAAAGCATTCCAAACAAACCACAAGAGAAGATATATGTCGAAAAACCCCAAACAATGGTAAAAAACCACGGATGCAAACTTCCACTATGAAGAAAACGAGATTACAAGTAATATATTAACCTTTTCCCTTTGATGTATAGAGAAAACCCTTGACCACACTTTAGAATAACTCTCGACACCCTAGAAAAGCCCTAGGGACCCCTATTTATAGTTTAGACAACTTCCCTTTCACAACTCTGCAAAAACCGACTCAAAAATCTGCAGTCCGTGCAAAATCCGGAAACGAATCTACGTAATATCGACTGGTCGAGCATTGGCCTCATATGGTCGAACACCTTGGACCAAAAATCAATTTTGCTCGCTGGACTTTGACTCGAGCCAATCCTCAACCGATCGAGTGGGCCACTCGACCGGTCGAGCAAGGCACTCGACTGGTCGAGCAACCCTGTCCAGATGTGGCTCCACATCTCAACAATCTCCCACTTGGAGACACATTACCATAAATCTTCGTCTTCTACATTCGGAGTGTACCACCTCCCCGTCTTCAAGCCTGAAGACCAATCAAAGTTGAACAAAACTTCAGCTTCTCCCGTGTGACTACCTTGGTTAGCATATCCACAGGATTCTCACTTGTATGAATCTTCTCTAGAGCAATTGATCCATCTTACAGTAACGAACATATGAAGTGATATCTGATGTCAATATGCTTGGTCCTTGAATGAAAGACTGAATTCTTAGCCACGTGTATTGCACTCTGACTGTCATTGTACAGCTTGCAATCTGCTTGCTTCTTACCCAACTCTTCCATGAAACCTTGCATCCACACCTTGCACGCTTCTTTAGCTGCAACATATTCTGCTTCCGTTGTCGATAGATACTATCTTCTCAGAATCGAGAGACCCAATCGACTACAAAGACTACCGAGTAAAGACATAACATGTAGTGCTTCTTCTGCTGTCAATGTCTCCTACCAAATCCGAATCTACGTAGCCTTGTAGCTTAATTTTTGATCCACCATAGCATAGCCCTATATCCACAATACCTTCCAGGTATTGAAGGATCCATTTCACAGCTTCCCAATGTTCTTTCCCGAGGTTGTTCATGAACCTCCTAACAACTCCCACTACTTGAGCAATGTCTGGTCTCGTGCTCACCATAGCATACATGAGACTCCCAATATCTGACTCGTATGAGGCTTTATCCATGTAGTCCCATTCCTCCTGTGTCTTTACACCTTGCTCCTTAGAAAGCTTGAAGTGGTTGGCTAATGGAGTGTTAATCGGCTTATCACCACCCATACTGAATCGATTAAGTACCTTACTCCTTAGAAGGCTATGTACCTTACCCGGTGCAT
This sequence comes from Magnolia sinica, assembly GCF_029962835.1. NCBI lineage: Eukaryota > Viridiplantae > Streptophyta > Magnoliopsida > Magnoliales > Magnoliaceae > Magnolia > Magnolia sinica. The sequence goes on from NW_026682758.1 coordinate 93,737, forward strand.
AGCTTTTTATCTTGATTTCCGATCTTCCATAACATAGCCCTACATCCACAATACCTACCAGGTATTTAAGGATCCACTTCACAACTTCCCAATGTTCCTTCCCGAGGTTGTTCATGAACGTATCAAACTTCTTCAAGTAACAATAGTGGTCTGCATGACATCTCCTAAAACCGTTTCCCGACATGAAACTATCAAACTTCTTGTACCACTGCCTCGGGGCCTGCTTTAGGCCATATAAACTCTTCTTCAGTCTACACACCTTATTTTCCTTTCCTGGTGCCACGTATCCTATCGGCTGATGCATGTATATCTCTTCTTCAAGGTACCCATGAAGAAAGGTTGTCCTAACATCTAGCTGTTCTAGATGTAAGTCCTCCGTAGCCACTATACTCAAAACAATGCGAATTGTAGACATTTTCACTACCAGTGAAAATATTTCGGTGAAATCGATACTTGCCTTTTATTGAAACCCTTTTACGACCAATCTAGCCTTGTACCGCTTTGAACCATCTTGCTCCTCCTTTAGTCTGTAAACCCACTTGTTATGAAGAGCTTTCTTATCCTTAGGTAGAGTGACTAGCTCCCATGTACGATTAGACTTAAGAGAGTCCATCTCATCATCCATGGCCTGCTCTCACTTAACCCGTGTATCTGATTGTAATGCCTCTTCAAAACACTCTGGTTCACCATTATCTGTCAGCAGTAGATAATGTAAGGAGGGTGAGTATTGGACCGCGGGTCTCCTCTCCCGAGTAGACCTCCTCACAACGGGTGTTTGTGGCTTTGCATCATAATGCTCTTGTGCATGATCATCATGTGGCGCTGTAACACCCGTGTCCGGTAACTCTTCCAACTCTATGAATTCTTTCTCCTCGACTTTGTTTTACTGCACATTGTCCTTATGTATCACTTTTTCATTGAAGACTACGTCTTTGCTTCTGATGATTTTCCTATTTTCTGTATCCTAAAACCTGTAGCCAAAATTATGCTGCCCGTAGCCTATAAACGTGCACCTCCTGGACTTCGCATCCAGCTTGTTTCTGTGCTCTGCATCAATGTGAACATATGAAGTGTAACCGAACACTCTGAGATGTGCAAGGTTCACTTCTTTCCCAGTTCACGTTTCTTCTGGTAGCCCACCATCCACTGGTGCTGAGGAACTTCTATTGATGATATATGCGGCAGTATTCACAGAATTTCCCCAAAATGTCTTAGACAATCCTGCATGTAACCTCATGCTCCTAGCGCACTCAAGGATGCTCCTGTTAATGCGCTCAGCCACACCATTCTGCTGCAATATCCCTGGAATCATTTTTTGATGTTTGATTCCATTTGCTGCACAATACTCCTCAAACCTCTTATTACAGTACTCTCCCTCATTATCAGATCTGAGACATTTTACTGTTTTACCTGTCTCATTTTCTACCATTACTTTTCACTTCTTAAATACATCAAATACATCAAATTTATGTTTTAAGAAATAAACCCACAGTTTTCTACTAGCATCATCAATAAAAGAAACAAAATAACGTGAACCACCAAGAGATGATACCTGTGCCGGTCCCCACACATCAGTGTGTACAAGCTCCAACAGATGCGTCTTTGGAGCGCGTCCTGTCTTCTTGAAGCTTACCCTCTTCTGCTTGCCATACACGCAGTCCTCACAGAATTCCAAGTCAATAGACTTCAGCCCTGGTAGCTTCCCTTTTGACAATAGCACTTTCATCCCTTTCTCACTCATATGTCCCAACCTCTGATGCCATAACTGCCCATTCACTCCAGTTAATGCGACTGCGAGTGAACTATATGATCCTGAAGTCACGTACAAAGTACATTCCTTCTTGCCTCGAGATATCACCAAGGCACCTTTTGTGATCTTCCAGGAATCACTGGTGAAGGTCGTCACATATCCGGTATCGGCCAACTGTCCCACTGAGATCAAGTTCCGTTTCAAACTCGGTACATGTCTGACATCCTTCAATTTCAAAGTCGTTCCGTCTTTCTGATTTATATGAACGTCTCCCTTTCCAACAATATTGCACGGCTCATCATCACCCAGGTAGACTCTCCCGAAGTCACCTGATACATAATTACGCAGAACTTCCTTACATGAAGTGGCATGAAACGAAGCACCCGAGTCTATGACCCAAGACTCATTCCTTGCATCAAGAGACAAGATCAACGCCTCTGTGTCACTCTCCTCAGATAGATTCACTGAATCCTTCCCGCCTTGAGAGCTTCCTTCTTGTTTCTTAAGCGCCCTGCAATCACGTTTCATGTGCCCCTTCTTCCCGCAATGCCAACACCCGTCTTTGTCTTTCGGTCCCTTGGACTTCTTCCTTGACTTAGAACGTCCGTGTTTATTGTCTCCTTTGTTCAGCGATCTTCCTCTTCCTTCAACGTTTAGAGCATTCCCTGAATCCCTTGAAACTCCTAATGCCTTTCTTATAAATTCTTTGCTGGGAATTAGACCGGCCACATCATCAAATTTCAGCTTTGTCGACCCTGAAGAATTGCTCACAATAATCACCAAACCATCCCAACTGTCTGGCAAAGTGGACAAGATCAATAACGCCTAGACCTCATCCTAAAAAATAATGCCAACGGATTCCAGCTGGCTCGTGATTGTATTGAACTTGTTTAGATGTTCAGCCACGCTCCCACCATCTGACATCTTCATGTTGAATAACCGTTTCATGAGATGAACCTTGTTGGATGCTGAGGGTTTTTCATACATGGTGGCTAGGGCTTCCATTAATTCTTTTGTAATTTTCACCTTAAATATGTTGAAGGCGACACTCTTAGACAAAGAGAGTTGGATTGTTCCTAAAGCCTTCTGATCCAATAAAAACTATTCATCATCTGTCATCTTTTCTGGTTTCTTCTCTTTTCCTCCTAGAGGAATATAGAGGTCCTTCTGATACAGATAATCCTCCATCTGCATCTTCCAGAAGGCAAAGTTTGAACCATCAAACTTTTCAATTCTAGTATTTCTTTCTTCCGTCATCGCTCCCAATAGAACTAAACCAATAGATCTGATACCAGTTGTTGCACAACACGCTAACAACGCAGTGAATTGAGATCCAATCTCCGGTCTCACCCACAAACGATAAACAGAAAGAAATATAAACTAGAAGAAGAATTAAAGCATTCAAAACAAACCACAAGACAAGATATACGTGGAAAACTCTCAAACAAGGGTAAAAAACCACTGGTGCAAACTTCCTCTATGAAGAAAACGAGATTATTAGCAATGTACTAACCTTTTCCCTTAGATGTATAGAGAAAAATCCTTTGCCCATACTTTACAATAACTCTCAATATTCACCTTAACCCTAGAATAGCCCTAGGGACTCATATTTATAGTTTAGACAACTTCCCTTTCGCACCTCTGCGAAAACTGACTCAAAAATCCGCAATCCGTGCAAAATCCGGAAACGAATCTGCATAACCTCGACTGGTCGAGCGGACCCTCGACTGGTCGAGCAGGGGCCTCGACTGGTCGAACACCTCGGACCAAAAATCAATTTTGCTCACTAAACTTTGAGTCGAGCTAATCCTCGGCTGGTCGAGTGGGCTACTCGACCGGTCGAGCAGGGCACTCCACCAGTTAAGCAGGGCACTCGACCAGTCAAGTAGCCTTGATGTGACTCCACATCTCAACACTCCAGGTAAGATTTTTAGTCCATTTTTTAAATTTCTAATCATTTATCTTGCAAATGATTGGTAGTTTCCATTTGTTAATATTATGGTGAAGCTTCTTAAGAATGATATGCTTGAAAGTAATCTAATCAATGGATATTTCTACATGCATTAGTGAATTCTCCATATATAGGACTAAAAACAAAATAATAGAATTAAACTCTCTTAATAGGGAAGAAAGCCAAAAAGATGGAAGAATCTGACAAATGTGATTTAGTTTAGTGATGATGATCTACGGTCAGTAACAAATTGAAAGGATGGACTTCTCTCTTGGGACCAGGTGGTCCCACTCATGATCAACAAAATAGAAGGAATACCTTTTGATTGTAGATGACCCATGCACTTTTGTGAATGGCGGCGATCATCCAATCTAATGCATTTGATGGGCATCAACAATTCATGGTAGACCATCTTATTAATTGTTCGCTAGATTGGGCCCCACATGGATTCACGGTGTAATAAGGTACAGAGAATTGTTACTTGCAATATTTCTCTAGCATGACACGCTATACCCGAGAGAGAGAGAGAGAGAGAGAGAGAGAGAGAGAGAGACACCGCCGTGACTTGCGCACCGAACCGATACCTGTGCCAGAAGATGCGATCAGCGTTTATTCCGAAGAAACACCGCGCGTTGCGGATTTCGAGGGAATCTCTACTATTAGTCCCATCAATCAACCATTAAAGCATCCCATACCCTAAGTACATCAACCCATCCCCACCTTTTTCAAAAGTCCACCATTCTTTCCACCTCACCACTCCTCTTTTCCAAATTTCAACAACAACCATACACCTTTTCACAATTTTCAACCCAAACCATCCCCCATCACTCCATCACCCATCTCTTTCTCTCTCTCTCCCTCCCTTTACAACTATCTCTCTTATTCTTTTTTTCAAAAAAGAAATCCAAATCCAAGAGAGAGCACCATGAGTCCCCCATGGTGAGAAAACTTCATTTGTGAGGTCCACCTTTCCCACCCCCTTCATCTCTCATCTCAACCATCCATTTCCCATCTTCCTCCATCAAAGGGTAGTACAAGGAGCTAAGGAAGCCAAGGGAGCAAGAAGATCAAGTGGTGGGTGCCTTGATAGGGTAGATTTTCATATTTTTAAGATGGGCCAAGTGAGGCCAACCGATCAATGGTTTGGATCTCACATTGGACCCTAAGATGTGGCCGATGGCCCACTTGGATCATCATGATCATTCCATGATGGGGCCATTCTCCATGGACCCCATCATGACGTTTATTTTCTTGTATGTTTAGGGTCATCTAGACCGTTTAATTTGGTGGAGAAAGGATCTCCACCGTTGGATTTAATTTTTATGGGCCACATAAAATGAGACCCACTTGATGTATGATTTAGTGCAAGGGAGGGCCCATAGTGCCGGGGTCCCTCCATCACACGGTCTCACTCTCTATCTCTCTCCCTTTTTATTTTTAATTGTTTTATTTTTATTTTTATTTTTATTTTTATGTTAATGAGGTTATGTGGCTCACTTGAATGGACCCCACCATAGGGCATGTATTCCATCCAACTCACCTACGAGTGGGGCCCACCTTGTGTGTAGTATACACACCATCCTCCATGAGGTGGCCCACCTAAGCAAGGCCCACCTCTATAATAGTGCAGAGTCCAGCGTCCAGGGACGCTGGACGTTCCATGAAAACAAAAAAAAAAAAAAAAAGGGAATTTACTTGGTTTGGGGATGGCCCACTTGTGTAGGCTTCACCTTGATGCATGTATTAAATCCACACCATCCATTCCCTTCCCTAGCTCTTTTTAGCCGTTGACCTGAAAGATGGGATCCATCAGACTTTCAGGCGGGCCATACCGTAGCAAATGGTGGTCTTTACCATTAAAACCTTCCCTATTGTTTTTATGCACCGAAACAGGTCCAATATTGGGCTCGTTTAACTTGTCTAGGGCCATGGAAGGGGACGGCGTAGATTCATTGGATATGGACCCCACCTGCAAAATCCATCAAAAACAAAAATCAAAAAAAAAAAGAGCTCAACAAGCGGCCGCCGCTGTGTCGAGCGGCAAAGCAGCAGCGCCACTGCGCTGGCCGTGACGGACGCTTGCTGACCACCACGGCCGTAGCCGTGGCCCCACCTTAATGTTTACATGTCATCCAACCCGTTCATGAGGTGGGCCACTCCCTGATGTAGGCCCGCTCAAAATATCGGCTTAATCCGAAACTTAGGTGGCCCACACGAAAGGGAACAGTGAGGTTGAGCGTCTACCATTAAAAAACCTTTTGTGGGCCACGAAGTTTTGGATCAGGCCGAAATTCGGTCTCCCAATTCGTTTGGGCCCGCGGGTCCCTAGCACCGGATTGGATGAAATATAAACGTTATGGTGGGCCCCACATGGAGCCCACATTGATGTATGTGTTTCATTCCCACCGTCCACCTGGACGGTGGACGTAGGCCACTGTAATGGTGTGTGGGGCCCACTGTGTTATGTGCGTGTGTGTGTGTGTATATATATATATATATAATATTATATTTCATATAATATTATATGTATTATGTATATGTATATTATATACTATATATATATTATATACTATATTATATGTATATAGTTGTACTAATGTTGGGGCCCGTGATTGAGGCCCACCTGATATATAGGTAAGGCCCACCTCAGTACTTGTGACCCATGGTTGAGGCCCACTTTGATGTATATATAAGGCCCATGGGTCGAGGCCCATTTAATGTATCAGGGGCCCATGGGTCGAGGCCCATTTGATGTAATGGGGCCAATGAGTTGAGGCCCATTTGATGTGCACATGGGGCCCAATTGGTGAGGCCCATTTGATACATATAAGGCCCGGGTGAGTAGACCCATTTGATGTACATATGGAGCCCAACTGTCGAGGCCCATTTGACACGTGTAAGGCCCATAAGCTTAGGCCTATTTGATATGTTCTGAAGCCCCCGGGTTATAGCCATTGCAATGTACATAAGGCCCATTGGTGTGGCCCACTTAGTGAATGTAAGGCCCATATGACTTGGCTAATTTGATGTATTTAAGGGCCCAATGGATGTACCTAAGGTCCATTGCAATGGGTGATCCCAAAATAACTTATGAAATGATATTTGTGGCAGTCGTGCCTTGGGAGCAATGTTGGTTTGACGTCCACATTGTAAGTGTAGTGTGGTTAAATGTCCGCATTATGACTTTCCCTTGGGCCCACTGATAGGCCCATATGTGTAATATGTAGGCCGTCTAGGCCCGTCTTCATTATGAGCATCATCCACCCCATATGACATATTTAATTCCATGATTCATGATCATATGCATCATACGTATGCTTGATATGAGAAATGACTGATCATAGCATAGCCTTCGGGCAGATTGTTTAGGGGCTCCCGTACAGGGGGTGTTGCCCTACATGAGCGCACGATACGCGCAGGAATTGCTGCATGATTGAATAGTGTGATTCATGCATTCGCATTGTGTGGTATAGTTACTGTACGCCCTAGCGACCGTAGCCTCCTCCACAGGCGTATCGTGGTTGGCGGGATTGATACCTAAAATCTTGTTCTACATGGGGTGCGATAGATATCCTCCTGGTGAAAGTCCCTAAACCCTTATGGTACCAGGAGGTTGCTCCAACGTCTAGGACCGAGTGGGTGCATGAGCGCTGGGTGCCGATTACTGCAGACGGTTGCGCTTTCCACCGTGTCGTGGTCGGTTTTAGCCGCCCGAGAGTAGGGGGCAATGGTAGGCTGAGTCTGACCGGCTTGAGGAATGGGTCCGCTATATTGACGAGCCGAGCCCGATATTGGCGGGCGGATAGTGAGGTCTTTTCCACTCACCTTATTGCGCGCGATGGGGCGGCAATCGGCTTGGAGTGTACTAGACCCCAGTATTCCAGATTTGAGCCGTATTGACATGTGGACTTAGATGAGGGTTTGTATGCTTGACTTGCATTTTGCATTGCATGACCTTGGTATGGCCGACATCATTCTTTGCACCGCATGGCCTTGGTACGGCTAATGGGATTCTTAGCATTCATCAGCATGTTCCGCATTACTCTGATACTGCATGACTACATTATCACTTGAGCATACACTTTCACCACCCTCTAAGCTTTCTATAAGCTTATGCACGACCGTTGCGTGCAGGTGACGTTGGATCGCAGCAGCGCTGAGGCTCGGACGCGTGGCTGATCTTCTTTTGGAGTTTTGGTCTATCTTCATTGTATTTCCCTTCTGCTCATTGTACTTGTAAAGTTTTTGATTATAGTGGAAATGTGATGGAGTTTCTGGTTGTTGTTTGTGGGTTATGCCTTTGGTTATGCTTATTACGAATCAAACTGATGTTAAAAATCCTCCTTGTAGCATCCCAGGATCGGTACCTGGCGAATGGGCGCTGGGAGCCGAGAATGGGGTTCTACGGAGGAATGGCCATGATTATCCGATCAAGATGATTTGATGGGCATCAACAATTTAGGGTAGACCGTCTTATTAAATGTTGGCTACATTGGGCCCCACATGGATTCGCACTGTAATAAGGTGCAGAGAATTGTTACTCAGATTATTTCTCTAGCATGATACCCTATACCCGAGAGAGAGAGAGAGAGAGAGAGAGAGAGAGAGAGAGACACCGGATTCTTGTTCAATTTATAGGATATTTTTTAGGAGTATTTGTTAAGATCGATTACACACTCGTAGTGCAGAGATTAAGAATATGTTAAGCCAAATTTCTCGTTTTCAGAAATTCTAAAATTTGGGAAAGGCATAAATGTTAATTAATTAAATGAAATATTCTCTTTCTCCCTCTTAATCTCTAACCACTATTTTATTTTTATTTTTATTTTTTAAAAAATAGCTGCCTAACATTCAAATATGTGACATTTCTATATTCTAGAGTATGGGATGGGTGGTAAGGCGTCCAAATTGTTGGAACGTCCAAACCAAATGGACAGTTCAGATGCTGATCTTTTCATGACATTTGAAAAACCACACGTTATGACTATTGGAATTTCCACATTTTGCACGTGTTGTGGCTGGTGGATTTCCAAACGTTTGAAACTGATGGATTAGAATGAGGGCATATTAGGTATTTCACATAGTAGCATGTGCCTATATACAGAGGTGTGATGCTGCACGTTCTTGGCAAGCAAACCAAGCTAGAAGGCTTTTTCAATATTCAGAGTTTTTTTTTGTTTTTTTTCTTCCCTTCTTGTGTAGGTGTTTGAATTATCTCCCAAGGCTTTGTAAAGCCAATAAATTGGAATCAGAGTGAGACGATCCCATGGGACTAGGTATAATTTGAAGGTTCAGATCATGTGATTAAGGTGTTGACACTGCTACGTTAAGAAAAAAGTCGTTGTTGATCCGTGGTGTGAAGGAGTGATGGCGTCCTTGATCCAGTCGCAGATTCCAAAGTTATCTAAGGATAACTATGAAAACTGGTGCATCCAGATGAAAGCTTTGTTCGGATCCCAAGATCTATGGGATATCGTCAATAATGGGTATGTAGAACCCACAACAGAGCAAGAAGCCTCCTATTCTGCTGAATAAAAGACCGCTCTCAAAGATGAAAGGAAAAAGGACAAGAAGGCTTTATTTGTATATATCAAGAGTCGGATGATTCCACCTTTGAACGGATCATTGAAGCGACAACATGCAAGCAAGCATAGGAGATTCTCAGCATCATATTCAAGGGTGTTGATCGTGTCAGGAGGGTTCGACTCCAAACCCTTAGAGCCGAGTTCAAAGCAGCACATATGAAGGAAGGTGAGTCCATTTCAGACTATTTTTCAAAATTGCTTGTTATAGTTAACAATTTAAAAAGAAATGGCGAAAAGTTTAAAGATATTTGGGTAGTAGAAAAAATACTTCAATCTCTCACAACCAAATTCAAGCATGTGGTTGTGGCCCTTGAAGAATCGAAGGACTTGGAAAACTTGTCCGTCGAAGAGTTAATGGGATCATTGCAAGTGCATGAGCAACGAATGCAGAAAAATAACGCATCGACGTTAGAACATGCCTTAAAGTCTAAGCTAACTCTAAATGACCAAAGTAGTGGTCATACAAATCGTGAAGGTCGCAACACGAACACTAATGCAAGAGGAAGGGCACGTGGATATCATCTGAACCATCAAAAAATCAATAAAAATTTACCAATTTTTTTGGAAGAGGGAATGGTAGAGGCCGATCTGTACGTGGTCGCGGAAATATGAGGAATATTCAATGCCGAAATTGCAACAAATTTGGCCATTATGCCTCGGATTGTTAGAGCAAGCCAGTGGATCACGACGAATGGTCCAACTATGTTGAAGCATCGAGTCATGACCAGGAAGACTCCATAGTACTCCTTGCATAAGAGAAAAGTTGTGATCGACTAAATGAATGGTATCTTGACACAGGTGCAAGAAATCACATGTGTGGGAACAAAAGCCTATTTGAGGAACTTACAGAAGGAGTTCATAGTGATGTGACATTCAGTGACTCGTCAAAAATGCCAGTGAAAGGTAAAGGAAAAAATCAAAATCTTTCAAAAGAATGGTGTTCCAAACTACATCTTTAATGTGTATTACGTGCCCAACATGAAAAGTAATATACTGAGTCTCGGACAACTCCTCGAAAAAGAGTATGTTATACACATGGAGAATTCTTCTCTTTCCATAAGAGATATGCATGGACATTTGATTACAAAAGTCCAGATGGCGAAGAATCGTATGTTTCCACTCCATATAAATACAATGCTCGAGAAGTATTTTTATGGAAAAGTAAAGAATGATTCTTGGACATGGCATCTTCGCTTGGGCCGTCTAAATTTCAGTGGCCTGAAACTTCTGTCGTCATCAAACTTCTTGGACATAGCTTGCCTACCATTAAAGCTCCAGAACAAGTGTGTGATGCGTGCACACTTGGGAAACAACAAAGGAACTCTTTTTCGAGTGGAGTACCCCGAAGAGTAAGAGAACCGTTATAGTTGGTTCACACCGACATCTATGGACCATTGGAGCCAATCTCTGTTGGAGGTAATTAATACTTTATTACCTTTATTGACGATTTCAGTAGAAAAATTGTGGGTGTATGTAATCAAAGAGAAGTTTGCTGCTTTTATTATTTTAAAAAATTTTAAGGCTCTTGTTGAAAAAGAAAGTGGTCTTAAAATCAAAACCCTCAGATCTGACAGAGGTATAGAGTATACCTCAAATGCCTTTCGAGAGTATTGTAAGGATCAAGGAGTCAAGCAACAGCACATTATATGCTATACACCACAGCAGAATGGAATTGTAGAACGGAAAAACCGTACCATTCTCGACATGACAAGGACCATGTTAAAGGAGAAAAGTCTACCGAAGAATTTCTGAGCAAAGGTAGTTGCATGTACTGCCTATCTGCTCAATAGGTATCTGACTAAGAGTGTCAGATTCAAGACACCACAGGAAGCATAGAGTGGATATGTTTTTGGTGTTCGGGTTGCTCGACCAGTCGAGCCCTCCTTCGACTAGTCGAGGTTACGCGGACTGCGTAAATTTGAGGCGATTTCCGAACTTTTCCAAAGGAGGTGCGTAAGTAGAGTTTCCTAAACTATAAATAGGGGTCCCTAGGGATATTCTAAAGTATTCTAAGGCTTTTTAAAAGTTTTTCAAGGGTTCCTAAAAGGGTTTTAGGGTTATCAAAGGGTGTAGCAAGGGTGAGATTCGAGGTTGTTTGAATCAGGTAAGTCATCTCTCTTGTAATTTCTATTTCATAGTGGATTTCTGTCGCTTTGTGCAGTGGTTTTTTCCCGTAAGGTGTTTTCACGTTAAATTTTTATGTTCTCTTGTGATTGCTTGTTGCTCATAGATTGCTATCTTAGATCTAGATCTGTGTGATTCCACAGCACAAATCCCCAACAAGTGGTATTAGAAAAATCGTTGGGGCACCGATCTGAATCTGCAGGATTGGTAATAATGGGAAATGACAAGTTTAATATTGAGAAGTACTCAAGCAAAAATAATTTTGAGTTATGGAAGGTTAAGATGATTAGCATGTTAACTAAGCAAGGTGAGATTAAGGCTCTTAAGGAGCAAAAATCTACCATGAAAGATGATGAATAGGAAAACCTTGATAGTAATGCTTTAGCCTTTATCCGTTTATGTATTGGTGAAGAAAACTACGGCTAGTTTGTGGGCAAAGTTAGAAACAACTATGCAAAGAAGTCCTCTGAAAATTGCCTACACTTGAAGCTATAGTGTTATACCTTCAAGATGGTAGGGGGTGGAGATCTAGAAGCCCATATCAGCAATTTTAATAAATTGATGTACAAATTATTGGAAATGGAGGAAGTAGTCGAAGATGAGGAACAGGCATGTATATTGTTGAATTCCCTTCCTGCATCGTATGAGTCTTTTAGGGACACGATGTGTACCACAAATAAAACCCTAAGTGCTAACATTGTTATTTCAGCCCTTCAAGGGAAGGCTATGAGAAAGCTAAACGGCGACATGGGGGCATCTTCCAATGCACTGATTACGATGGGCAGAGATTCTGAGCGAGGTAAAGGATCTTCAAGACCTAGATCCAAATCCAATGGTAAGGGCAAAAAAAAATTAAAGTATTGAAATTGTGGGTTGTCTAGACACATGAAGAAAGATTGTAGAAATCCTAAAGCGAGGAAAAAAGATTCCGAGGCTTCGTACAGGGAAGCCAATGTGGTCACATCGATGAAAAATCAAGTGGTGGTGATGTTATGTGTCTGTTTCCATGATTGGTCACTTATCGACAATCATAAAGATGAGTGGATACTTGACATATGAGCATCTTATCACATGACTCCTCATCGGAGTTGGTTTTCCAATTACAAGGAATGCAATGGTGGACATGTTTTTATGGGCAATACAATGCATGTAATGTTGTAGCTATTGATACGGTGAGCATCAAGATGTTTGATGGGATGAGCGTACCTTGACTAACGTCGGGCACGTTCGATATGAAGAAAAGTCGATTTCTCTCGGTGCACGAGGCTATAAGTTCACCGAGGTGTCCTTAAAGTTTCAAAAGGGGCACTCGTGGTTATGAGAGCGCGAAGGCACGAAACCTTTACAAGTTGATTGGGAGCACTTCGGAAGGTGGAGCGGCAATATAGACTCCATGTCTCTACGTATGTGGTATGCTCGTCTAGGCCACATGAGTGAGCGCGGCATGAAGGTACTTTCCGATCGATGTTTGATTCTAACTTTTAAAAATTGATTTAAATATATGCGAGCATTATATATGGTAAACAATTTATATTCTTTTTTAAACCTGTAAAACATGTATGTAAGGGGGTGCTTGATTATGTGCACTTTGAAGTATGGGGGCCGTCGTCAGAAGTTTCCATTGGGGGGTCGTTATGGTTTGTTTCATTCATTGACGACTACTCCAGAAAAGTTTGGGTTTACTTCATGAAACGTAAATCCGAAGTTTTCACCATATTCAAATAATGGAAGACAATGGTAGAAAAACAGTTAGGGCGAAAAATAAAGGTTTTAAGGACTGACAATGGTAGAGAATTTACTTCCACTCAGTTTAATGAGTATTATAAGGATGAAGGGATCATCGGACACACCACAGTGCACCACACGCCTGAGTAAAATGGTGTGGCAGAGCGAATGAATCGAACTCTCCTGGAGAGGGTCAGATGTATGTTAAGTAATGTTGCGTTGGGTAATGACCTATGGACAAAGGCTGTTAACATGCCTTGTTATTTGGTGAACAGATCTTCTTTAATGGCAATTGAATATAAAATTTCAGAGGAAGTATGGAGTGGTCAGAAAATCGACTACTCAGATCTACGCATATTTGGTTGTGAAGCTTACTCTCATGTACTGTCAGTTGAGAGAGATAAGCTAGACCATAAAGTCAAAAAGTACATCTTTGTTAGCTATAGCATTGGTGTGAAAGGTTACAAGTTATTCGACAAGATCACATGCAAGGTCATCACTAGCCGTGATGTCAGATTCGATGAAAGCTCTCTATTCCGTAAGAATGATCAAGAGAAGCAAGATGAGCCATAAAGGTTGATCGTAGATGTCTAAATTGACACAGATGATACTCAGGCAGATACAGATGCGAAGATAGAGGTAAAGTGTCAGGTGGACCAGCCATCTGTGAGTAGGAACCCACCACGTGATCGTAGGTTATCGACAAGATATAGGGACGACTCTAATATTGCATATGCCTTCATTACAGATGAGGGGGATTCATCTACTATTTAGGTGGCTCTTGATGAGCCTAATGCACAAAAGTGGAAGGTGGCTATAGATGATGAGATGGACTCG